>NC_084593.1:11599790-11607290 GCF_033807715.1 Cololabis saira | reverse complement strand
CCTATGTACATGTACACACCTATCCATACATACCTATATACATGTACACACCTATCCATACATACCTATATACATGTACACACCTATCTATACATACCTATGTACATGTACACACCTATCTATACATACCTATGTACATGTACACACCTATCTATACATACCTATGTACATGTACACACCTATCTATACATACCTATGTACATGTACACACCTATCTATACATACCTATGTACATGTACACACCTAACCACTCTCACACACCAGCCAGAGCTCTGAGGTCGTCAAATCAGTTACTTTTAGACGTCCCGAAATCTAGGCTCAAAACTAGAGGTGACCGAGCTTTTGCGGTGGCCGGCCCTAAGCTGTGGAATAGTTTGCCACTAACTGTTAGATCTGCCCAGACCCTAGTGGTTTTTAAGTCTTCTTTGAAAACGTATTTATTTTCTTTGGCTTTTAGTGTGTGACAACTTAGTTCCCCACATCTGTGTGAAGTGATTGTTTTTTATTGTATTTTATTACTATTTTATTGATCATTTTAGTATGTTAGTGATTTTATTGTTTCTACACTGGGTACTGTGTTTTTCTTTTGGTATTGTTTTATTCTCTTGTATGCTGTACAGCACTTTGGTCGACCTCGGTCGTTTTTAAATGTGCTTTATAAATAAAATTGACATTGACATTGACATACCTATGTACATGTTCACACCTATCCATACATACCTATGTACATGTACACACCTATCTATACATACCTATGTACATGTACACCTATCTATATATACATACCTATGTACATGTACACACCTATCTATATATACCTATGTACATGTACACCTATCTAGATATACATACCTATGTCCATGTACACACCTATCTATACATACCTATGTACATGTACACCTATCTATATATACATACCTATGTACATGTACACACCTATCTATACATACCTATGTACATGTACACCTATCTATATATACATACCTATGTACATGTACACACCTATCTATACATACCTATGTACATGTACACACCTATCTATAAATACCTATGTACATGTACACACCTATCTATACATACCTATGTACATGTACACACCTATCCATACATACCTATGTACATGTACACACCTATCCATACATACCTATGTACATGTACACACCTATCCATACATACCTATGTACATGTACACACCTATCTATATATACATACCTATGTACATGTACACACCTATCTATATATAACTATGTACATGTACACACCTATCTATACATACCTATGTACATGTACACACCTATCTATACATACCTATGTACATGTACACACCTATCTATACATACCTATGTACATGTACACACCTATCTATACATACCTATGTACATGTACACACCTATCTATACATACCTATGTACATGTACACACCTATCCATACATACCTATGTACATGTACACACCTATCCATACATACCTATGTACATGTACACACCTATCTATATATACATACCTATGTACATGTACACACCTATCTATATATAACTATGTACATGTACACACCTATCTATACATACCTATGTACATGTACACACCTATCTATACATACCTATGTACATGTACACACCTATCTATACATACCTATGTACATGTACACACCTATCCATACATACCTATGTACATGTACACACCTATCTATATATACCTATGTACATGTACACACCTATCTATACATAACTATGTACATGTACACACCTATCTATACATACCTATGTACATGTACACACCTATCTATACATACCTATGTACATGTACACACCTATCTATACATACCTATGTACATGTACACACCTATCTATACATACCTATGTACATGTACACACCTATCCATACATACCTATGTACATGTACACACCTATCTATACATAACTATGTACATGTACACACCTATCTATACATACCTATGTACATGTACACACCTATCTATACATAACTATGTACATGTACACACCTATCTATATATACATACCTATGTACATGTACACACCTATCTATATATACCTATGTACATGTACACACCTATCTATACAGACATACTGAATAAAATTTCTTCGTCCTCCAGACTGTAGTTTTCTACGTGGCGCCACCAGGTCCGACCACCAGAGGGAGCTGCAGACCAGAACCAGGAACCAGAACTAGATCCATCCATCCATCATCCATCATCCATCATCCATCATCCATCATCCATCATCCATCATCCATCATCCATCATCCATCCATCCATCCATCCTTCCATTCATCCATCCATCCATCCAATTATTTTCTATCCATCCATCCATCCATCCATCCATCCATCCATCCATCCATCCATCCATCCATCCATCCATCCATCCATCCATCCATCCATCCATCCATCCATCCATCCATCCAATTCAATTCAATTCAATTTTATTTATATAGCGTCTAGAGACATCTGTTGTCTCTAGACGCTTTCAGAGATCCAGAACATGAACATAAACATGAACATAAACATAAACATAAACATAAACATAAACATAAACATAAACATAAACATAAACATAAACATAAACATAAACCCCCGAGCAATTATTACATAAACAATGGCAGGTAAAAACTCCCATAGTGGGAGAAAAGCCTTAAGCCAAACAGTGGCAAGGAAAAACTCCCCTTTAGGAGGGAAGAAACCTTGAGCAGGACCAGGCTCATAAGGGGGGACCCTCCTGCCGAAGGCCAGACTGGGGGAGTCAGGGACGTCAGCAGCACACAGCAGGCAGGTGGAAGCAGCAGCGGGATGACCAGAGGTGGTGGGGGGGGGGGCGTCAGCAGCACACAACAGATATCCACGTAGGCAGGTGGAAGCAGCAACGGGATGACCGGGACCGCAGGCCAGAACGCAGCTCCCGAAGCTCTGGCCTGCAAACATGCACAAAAGAGAAAAAAGGGGGCTAGCACAAGAAACTACAGGAACGATGGACAAAACAATAGCTATGGGATATTTATAATAAATAAAAATGGAAATGGAGAAGAGAGGAAGGGAAAAGGAGAGGAGAAGAAGGGTGAGAGGCACCGCCAAGCGGATCATGTCGGTGCCCCCCTGCAGCAGAAGCCTATAGCAGCATATCTACCACCAAGCTATATTTGAGACTAACTATTATAGTCTTGTTCTATAGCTGCAACTATGACTACTGACTCTAACACACTAGAGTTTACACTACCTAGAGATTTACCAACACCAGCTAGAGGTTTACTAAACACTAACTATAGGCTTTACTAAACAGAAAGGTTTTAAGTTCAGTTTTAAAGGTGGAGGTGGTGTCAGCCTCCTTAACCCAGATTGGAAGTTGGTTCCATAGTAATGGTGCCTGATAGCAGAACGCCCGCCCCTTTACTCCCTGGTCTCTCTGGACCCCCTTTACTCCCTGGACCCCCTTTACTCCCTGGTCTTTCTGGACCCCCTTTACTCCCTGGACCCCCTTTACTCCCTTTACTCCCTGGACCCCCTTTACTCCCTGGACCCCCTTTACTCCCTGGTCTTTCTGGACCCCCTTTACTCCCTGGACCCCCTTTACTCCCTGGTCTTTCTGGACCCCCTTTACTCCCTGGACCCCCTTTACTCCCTGGTCTTTCTGGACCCCCTTTACTCCCTGGACCCCCTTTACTCCCTTTACTCCCTGGACCCCCTTTACTCCCTGGACCCCCTTTACTCCCTGGTCTTTCTGGACACCCTTTACTCCCTGGACCCCCTTTACTCCCTGGTCTCTCTGGACCCCCTTTACTCCCTGGACCCCCTTTACTCCCTTTACTCCCTGGACCCCCTTTACTCCCTGGTCTTTCTGGACCCCCTTTACTCCCTGGACACCCTTTACTCCCTGGACACCCTTTACTCCCTGGTCTTTCTGGACCCCCTTTACTCCCTGGACCCCCTTTACTCCCTGGACCCCCTTTACTCCCTGGTCTCCCTGGACCCCCTTTACTCCCTGGACCCCCTTTACTCCCTGGTCTTTCTGGACCCCCTTTACTCCCTGGACACCCTTTACTCCCTGGACACCCTTTACTCCCTGGACACCCTTTACTCCCTGGTCTTTCTGGACCCCCTTTACTCCCTGGACCCCCTTTACTCCCTGGTCTCTCTGGACCCCCTTTACTCCCTGGACCCCCTTTACTCCCTTTACTCCCTGGACCCCCTTTACTCCCTGGACCCCCTTTACTCCCTGGTCTTTCTGGACCCCCTTTACTCCCTGGACCCCCTTTACTCCCTGGTCTTTCTGGACCCCCTTTACTCCCTGGACCCCCTTTACTCCCTGGTCTTTCTGGACCCCCTTTACTCCCTGGACCCCCTTTACTCCCTTTACTCCCTGGACCCCCTTTACTCCCTGGACCCCCTTTACTCCCTGGTCTTTCTGGACACCCTTTACTCCCTGGACCCCCTTTACTCCCTGGTCTCTCTGGACCCCCTTTACTCCCTGGACCCCCTTTACTCCCTTTACTCCCTGGACCCCCTTTACTCCCTGGTCTTTCTGGACCCCCTTTACTCCCTGGACACCCTTTACTCCCTGGACACCCTTTACTCCCTGGTCTTTCTGGACCCCCTTTACTCCCTGGACCCCCTTTACTCCCTGGACCCCCTTTACTCCCTGGTCTCCCTGGACCCCCTTTACTCCCTGGACCCCCTTTACTCCCTGGACCCCCTTTACTCCCTGGTCTTTCTGGACCCCCTTTACTCCCTGGACACCCTTTACTCCCTGGACACCCTTTACTCCCTGGACACCCTTTACTCCCTGGTCTTTCTGGACCCCCTTTACTCCCTGGACCCCCTTTACTCCCTGGTCTCTCTGGACCCCCTTTACTCCCTGGACCCCCTTTACTCCCTTTACTCCCTGGACCCCCTTTACTCCCTGGTCTTTCTGGACCCCCTTTACTCCCTGGACACCCTTTACTCCCTGGACACCCTTTACTCCCTGGTCTTTCTGGACCCCCTTTACTCCCTGGACCCCCTTTACTCCCTGGTCTCCCTGGACCCCCTTTACTCCCTGGACCCCCTTTACTCCCTGGACCCCCTTTACTCCCTGGTCTTTCTGGACCCCCTTTACTCCCTGGACACCCTTTACTCCCTGGACACCCTTTACTCCCTGGACACCCTTTACTCCCTGGTCTTTCTGGACCCCCTTTACTCCCTGGACACCCTTTACTCCCTGGACACCCTTTACTCCCTGGTCTTTCTGGACCCCCTTTACTCCCTGGACCCCCTTTACTCCCTGGACACCCTTTACTCCCTGGACACCCTTTACTCCCTGGTCTTTCTGGACCCCCTTTACTCCCTGGACCCCCTTTACTCCCTGGTCTCCCTGGACCCCCTTTACTCCCTGGACCCCCTTTACTCCCTGGACCCCCTTTACTCCCTGGTCTTTCTGGACCCCCTTTACTCCCTGGACACCCTTTACTCCCTGGACACCCTTTACTCCCTGGACACCCTTTACTCCCTGGTCTTTCTGGACCCCCCTTACTCCCTGGACCCCCTTTACTCCCTGGACCCCCTTTACTCCCTGGTCTCCCTGGACCCCCTTTACTCCCTGGTCTCCCTGGACCCCCTTTACTCCAGGTCTCCCGTGTATCACGTGACCAGCAGCGGTTAACGCGTCTCCTCTCAATTACTTCATTTATAGAGTTTATTTAAACCACTCTCACCCCCCCATCCTTCTCTCTCTCTCTCCTCCGTCTCTCTACCTGCTTGTCTCCTCCCCCTCGGGTAGACCCCCCCCTCCATCATCCCCCCATCATCCCCTCCTCCTCCTCCTCTTCAGTCTGGCTGCTGCCGCCGTCCTGGACGCAGCTCCGCCGCTCCTCCGCTCCGCTCCGCCGCTTCTGCCCTCTACCTGCGCCCCCGTACACCCCCCCCCAGCCCGGCCCCCTGCCCGGCCCCCGGACCCCCCGCCCGGCTGCGGGCATCATGCCCCCGGCGCTCCGGAGATGAGGCTCCGACATGTCTCCTTCCTGACGGCGTTGTTGTTCGGGCTGTGCGGGCTGGTCTCCCTGTCCTGGTACACCGCCTTCAGCAGCTCCAGAGGTAAATAAGGGGGGGGGCAAGGACCTGGACCTGGTCCGGGACCGGGACCGGGTCCTGGTCCAGGATCCTGCAGCCACGGTGGTGGAGATGTTCGGGGGCTGCTCGATTTGGCATGCGGCACCGTCCGGAGCGGGGGGGCGGGGTGGGTTTGGGGGGTGGGGGGGTGCTGCATGTTTCTGTAGCAGTGAGGTAATGAAGGTGCGTTTGGTTTGCGGAGCAGGGCGGCCGACGTGGGGGGGTAGGTGGGGGGCGGGGGCTGAGGGATGCTGGGAGAACAGGTGTGTCACACGGAGGTTTGGTTGCTCCTGATGAAGGTGATGGATGGGGGGGGCTGCCTGGTGGTCGGCGTCTGGTTCTGGACAGGGCGTGTGTGTGTGTGTTGGGGGGGGGGGGTTGGTTTGATTTATGTAGCGGAGTCTCCAGCGCAGACGGGAGGATCTACCACATGATGGATGAGGGGGGGGTGGTGGTTGGTTCAGGTGCACCTTGTTTGGTTGTTTGGGGGGGGGCTAGCAGCAGGGGTGGGGGGTCACGGCGACATGGCTGATGAAGGGGACGGAGTCTAGAGGGAGTCCAGATAAAGTCTAGATGAAGTCCAGAGGTAGTCTAGAGGGAATACGGAGGGAGTCTAGATAGAGTCTAAGAGGAGTCTAGAGGGAGTCTAGTAGTAGTCCAAAGGGAATTTAAGAGGAGTTTAGGGAGTCCGGAAGTAGTCCAGAGGGAGTAGTAGTGCAAAGGGAGTTTATAAGGAGTCTAAGAGGAGGCAGTCTAGAGGGAGTAGAATCGGAGTCCAGACGGAGTCTAGAAGGAGTCTAGAGGGAGTCTAGATGGACTAGATGGAGTTCACAGGGTCTAGAGGGAATCCGGAGGGAGTCCAGAGGGGAGTCCAAAGTCCAGATGGAGTCCAAAGGGAGTCAGAGGGAATCACAGCAGAGGGAGTCTTCAGGCGACGACCCTCCATCTGTGACGCACAAATGAAACTGTCCCCATGTCTGTGAAGACCCTCGACGCCTCTGGGGGTCAAGATAGCTAACAAAACACCTGATCCCGAACCGATGAAGAGAGTCTGTTCCTGCGGTCCTGCAGAGATTCCTCCTGGACGGTTCTTTGTCCCGGTTCTGGTGGATCAGACCCAGACCGGGACACTTTCTGACCACCAAGGAGCTGCTTGGTTGGGTTCTGATTCTGGAGATCAGGGTGGAGGTCTGGGTGGAGGAATTGTATTGGCTAGGCGGGTCTGGTACCCCTGTTGTGGTCCGGGTCCAGGAACCACCTGATGAGGATGATTGACAGGTCTCTGGAACCTTCAGCATCAACAGAATCACTCAGAGCTTCAACCAGAACATGAATGCTGTAATCCTGCTTTGGTCTCCGTCTGCTGACAATCAATCTGACGGATCAATGAAGACCTTTATTGATCACAG
>NC_084593.1:11587290-11597290 GCF_033807715.1 Cololabis saira | reverse complement strand
ACTAGAAGGACTGCAGGTCTGGAGGTTTTTCCCCCCGGGAGTACCACAAGGCTCTGTATGAGGACTTCTACATGCTGTTGATTAGGGCTGCAGCTATCGAATACTTTAGTAATCGAGTATTCTACTGAAAATTCCATTGAGTAATCAGATAAAACATATTTTTGTTTAGTTAAAGAGCAATTATAAATATACATAAGGTGTTAGATGTTAATTGACATCACTAAGACTAAATATATAATATAATACAGTAGGTTCCTGGCTGTGCATTTAAAAACCCTGAAATTACACCAGTTGACCAAATTCACTCAAAAAACTATGGATCTTACCATTAAATGTTCTTATTTCTAACCTAAAAATGCCATTACACCTGATAACACACATCACTTAAAAGGTTAGGTGATTTTCCCACGTGTTTCAATTGAACTTTAATTTGTGTCAAGCCAATTTTAAGTTCTAGTTAAGTTTTAAGTTAGAGTTTTGGCAGTCTTCAAAATAAAATGATGAGACCTGCTGTATTGGAGCACATTTTCTTTTAGTTAAAACTGTAGCGGGAACAGAGGTTTATAGGAACCTATGTATGTACCGGGTGAAGGCTGATTTATGGTTCCGCGTTACAACAACGCAGAACCTACGGCGTAGGATATGCGCCGATTTAACACGGAACAATAATTTTGCCTTTAGAGGGGGAATATATAGGAGAACGGACCAGAAGAATATAGAGTGGATTAAAAATAAAAGTTAAGCACTGAGCTACATGTGTCTCACGTCTGGGCCATTGCAGACTCATTGCCTGAGCACGGCATGTTACAAAAACCAAACATATCCGCCGCCTCTTTCTTCTACCTTTTACGTGTGCGGCGTCAGCGCGTTGTGCTGCATTAAATGTAGTCCGGGCGTAATACGATGCTTTGAGCTGGTGAAATTAAATGATTCCTCGAAGCAGAGAAAATTCCTCAACCATTTTTTGTAATCGAATTACTCGAATTATTCGAGGAATCGTTTCAGCCCTACTGTTGATTAAACCAACAAAAATATCAGTTTATATGCAGACGACACTCTAAACTCTAGTGATCAGTAGAGGATCTGCAGGTCTGAATCTGGACCCAGACCTGCAGCCTGATGTTGGCACTCCGGCTGAAAGCTGCCAGCCTTGATATCGTGCAGGGCGGTAAAGGTAAATGTCCTTGAGACGGCCGGCTGCAACCGGACCTGTAGCAGCAGACATCAAATATTCAGCAGCTGCTTCCTCCAGGAAACAGACTTCACCTCAACACGTTGGCTCATGACGCTGCAGCGCAACCATGAAACAATAACGAGTCCTGGGGGACGTCTGGGGGGTTCAGGGGGTCTGGACGACTCTGGACTCGGACTGATGCCTCACACTTTCTACAGGAAGTCACGACGGCCGACGTCATCACATTCATTTCTCCTAGTTTAATGAGTTTAATGTTCGGTTTCACGAATGGGCGGATGAAGGAAAGGAAACGGAAAGAAAGTGTTGGAGCTGCAGGTTCTGTTCGACCCACAAACGGGTCGTTGGACGGGTCGTTGGACGGGTCGTGGACGGATCGTTTGATGGTTGGATGGGTTGTTTGTGGGTTGGACGGTAGGAATGGGCGATATTTTACCGTTCACGATATACCGTCAAAAAAATTCCCCACGGTAAGAATTTGTCATCTCGCAGTAAAAACGATAAATTCCCGTTGATGATGTTTTTGTGTAAAGCTGATTTATGATTCTGCGTTAAATTGACGCAGAGCCTATGGCGTAGGATACGCGGCGAAGGAAATAGTTGTTACATTTTGATATAACGTTTGACTATTACGAAAAAAAATTGCAATAGTTTCTCATTTGTGGCATGTTCCAACCACAGGTTAATTTGCACATTTTATTTATATTAGAAGAGGTCATCACTGATTGGATTTTATTTTCAGTGAAATTTTATATATTTGTCCTGTTTCTTTATTTATCAGGTGGTATTTTTTTCTACTTTGTGATTTTATAAGCTAAGAAAACTTGAAGGACAATGGTACTTTTGCTGTTTGCACTGTTATCCCACTGTTTAAGCCATGCAGTTTGAATAAATGTTGAATCTGTTCTTACATTTCAAACTTGTTTCATTTGAGTCATTACAGTTTTTCAGTACAGGTGTACTAATTTAATTGGTTTTTATTAATTCAATTTAATTGGTGTAGTTTAGTAGCATTTAGTATTCTTTTAGAGCAGTGTTTTGGGGGCTCCAAAGACTGAATGTGGTGATAGATTTATAGTTAAAAAGGTGGAGTTGAATTGGTATTTTTTTTATCATAATTTTTATCGTTATCGGGATAAATGCCAGAAATTATCGTGATACATTTTTTAGTCCATACCGCCCATCCCTATTGCACGGGTCGTTTGATGGTTGGGGGGTTTTTTTGGTCATTTGTGTGTCGGACGGGTCCTTTGACGGGTTGTTTGGATGGGTCGTCCCATGATTCCTTCGGTCGTGGCTGAGCTCTATCCGCCGCCGCTGCTTGACTCCGCCGGACTTTGATGTTTGCGGTGGGTGAAACCAGCAACCCTCGCCGACCCGCCGCCCTCTGAGTGTTTGCTCGGAGGCCCGACCTGCCGCCCCTCTGTTTGCTCGGAGGCCCGCGGGCCGATGCCGTTGAGCAAGAGCTGCTCCAGAGGAACCGGGAGGACGACATGTGACCCGGGCCTCCGGCATGTGACCGGGCCGACCTCCGACCTCTTGTTCTGGCTGAGGACACTCGCTCTTTGTTGTCGTGGAGCTCAGATTCTCACAGCGCTGATTACCCAGAACCCCCCTCACCCCAACAGCCTGCTCACTTCAACGTTTCAGCTGTTTCTTCAGCAGAACCGAAGCAACGAAGGAAAATAAACAGCAGAACTGAACCACGTGGGGGTCCGAGTCCCCCGCTGGTCAAACCACAAGAACCTCCAGTCCCTGAACCTTCGGATCCGTCCTGGTTACCTTTATATCTCTCGTGGTTTTACTTTACTACGATGATCAGAACTAGGCCTGTGTTGAAAAAATCGATTTTCCGATTCTAATTCGATTCTCATATTAATTCCTAAAAATCGATTCTTATGTTTAAATATAGATTTCTTTTTTTTTTCATCATTACATTACAACTTTTGGTACTTTTGTGTTTATGCCCAAAAAAGGATGTTTTGTTGGACACAATGTTTTTGCCTTTAAATATGTTTAAAGGTATGAAAACATTAAAGTTTTCAGTTATAATTGCATACATTGTCTATATTTCATTACTTTATATACTGTCTTCAGGTTATATTTGCATAAAATGCTAAAAACCAAATTCTCAAAAATTAAAAACCCAAAAAAGACTGAAAATGGAAAAAAATTTAAACGGAGTGTGGGAAAAAAATAAAACCGATTTCATTCGTCTCTGTTTCCTCCCTGGATCTGTTTGATAATTCTGACCCACGATGTTTCTGAAAGCAGTTCTATCAGCATTCTGGGAGCTGATTGGTCCTTACAGCATCATTAGCTGCAATACTTGCTGTTGAATCTCAATATAATACTAGTATTCATATGTTGCATAACTACAGTCATATCATTCATGCAACAGCTCAAACAACATTTTTAATAACACTAACCCAAATCAATATCGGAATCGAATCGGATCGAACCAAATCGTGATAATCGATTCTGAATCTTAAAGCGACACTACGTAACTTTTCCACCTTAATATCATATTTCCAGAGTCATTGTGATGGAACATCAACTTCCAACAGGTTTAATGACACCTCTGTCATGGTCTGAGGGGTCTGTATCGCCTTCACTGGCACTATGTAACTTTGAGGAGCATGGTAGGAACCCTGCCACACTAAAAAACTACAAATGTTTACGGCTTTGACTGCTTTACGGCATACGTCACTTCCCCCTCCTTCCCGATTCGCAGTCGAGTTGAAAATGGGCGGGGCGTGGAGCGCAGATCCGCAGAACCTGTTGCTGCGCTGTGGCTGCAGCAGCTCCACACAACAGACGTGGGGAAAAGATCCTAATGGTTTAACTTTTCAACGGTTTCCTGCTCGGAGGCAGAACCATGGAGGCCAAGTATCTGACATAACAAAGTAAAAGAGTGAAAGAGTCTTCGGCTCGCTTTGGATCGCGGCTGTAACGACCAAGCACCGGCTTCCACACAGTAAAGCCTTAATTATGGTTCCGCGTTAAATCTACGCACACCTACGGCGTAGGGTACGTGGCAACGCGCAACGTACGGTGCGTGTCGCCGCGTACCCTACGCCGTAGGCTCTGCGTCGATTTAACGCAGAACCATAAATCAGCCTTAAACCACAAACACACACACACCGGGTCGGATCAAAACACGGGTTTTATTCCCCACTTCTCCAGTTAAACGCAGTTGCTGGCCAGCTCTCTGCGGTGCAATTAACCCCAATCTTCAGATAAAACTAGTTTGTTGAGGAAAAAATATTAACTCTTATTTGAATCTGCAGAGGAAAAAAATAATCTCACGAGGAAAACAAAAATATTGCTCATGCCTCGGAGCCTCTTCAGCATAATATAGCGGTCAAAAAAAAGAAAAGAGAAGTAAGAGGGATACAAAACATGTACTGTATGTTGTACTATTATACAAATTTATTGAAACACATGGGTCTTCACTAGGGATTTCATATGGATCCAGACCGTTAATAATCATTATTTTCTCCATATACCGCTCCCTGGCTTCCTTGTTTAAGGTATCCTGGTAAATTCCAGTTCCTTTCCAGCAGTTTAACATCTTTTTTTTGCCTTCCATCCGTTCACTTGGTGAAACAGAAAAGCGTCCCGAGCGTTCTCTCAAAACAAATGCAGCGACGGGACAGGATCTTTCCGGCAGTACGCTCTGGTGCTCATGGGAAACGTAGTGTTCTTTCTGGTAAAACAATACCGCTTTTGTCCAAAAGATGCCGCCAAACTCAGAAAAGCTGAAAGTTACGTTGTGCTGCTTTAAGAATCGGAATTAAATCGATTCTTGACATTTGAATCGATCCCCAGGCCTGATCAGAAACTGTCTTCAAGGAATCAGAAACTAGTGTGGAGGATATCTGGAGAGGAGGAGGAGGACACGGGGAGTCTC
Organism: Cololabis saira; assembly: GCF_033807715.1. Lineage (NCBI taxonomy): Eukaryota > Metazoa > Chordata > Actinopteri > Beloniformes > Belonidae > Cololabis > Cololabis saira. Next base: position 11,592,185 of record NC_084593.1, on the reverse strand, counting down.
TTCCTCACGCAGAGACAACCATCTGTCCACCGGCGAGCGGCGGCAGCGGGTCATGTGATCAGTGAGGTCTCCAGAAGTCAGCTAGCATCGGCGTTAAAGCCGCAGAGTGACGTTGGGGGCGTCAGACCCTCCAGAGGTGACCTTTGACCTCCGGAGCCGCCCCGGCGTGTTAGAGAGGAGAGAATCAGGCTCTCGGTCCGGACCGGGTCTTAAATCACCGCTAACACGTTACAGACGCCGGCAGCAGCGTGAAGCATCTTTTAACGTTTTTAAGAATCAAACATTTATGTTTTCAGCGGCGTTCCTCTTCTTCTGTCCTCTTTTCTTTTACGTGAGAGGAAGAAATTAATGTTTTACTCCAAGTTGACGGGCAGCGGTGGGTTTGACCTCCTGAACGCGGCTCTGCTCGGAACCCTCGGTGGCGGCACTGGCGGTTTCTCTGTGCTGTGATGAGGAACTGACTCCGCCCCTTTCAAGCCGTGATTGGCTGGGTGGGTCACGCCCACCTTAGCTCAGCTGGCTTAGCTCCTGCTAACTTCTGATGCTAACTAGCGTTGCTTTTTAAATTGTTTCGTGGTTCTGTTTTTATTCTGTGAAGCACTTTGTGTGTATAAAAGATGCAAAACAAATATAGTTTGTTTGATTGATTGTCGCAGACTCTTCCAGGTTGGTCTGGAATAAGCTAACATCGGATAGTTGTGCGGGGGAAGGGCCGGACCCGGTCAGCCAAAGTTAAAGTAAAGATGATCAGGTTCTGTCGGGTCTGAATCTGCGGCACAGGAGTCCAGTTCATCAAAGTTTCCTAGTAACTACTACACAAATATTCCCGTAAATATTACAGTATATTCATGAATATTCCCATAAATATTCCAGTATATTCACAAATATTCCTGTAAATATCCCAGTTTATTTACGAATATTCCCGTAAATATTCCATTTATTTACGACGATCCCTGAATATTTTCCAGTTTATTCACGAATATTCCCGTAAATATTCCATTTATTTACGACGATCCCTGAATATTTTCCAGTTTATTCACGAATATTCCCGTAAATATTTCAGTTTATTCAAGATTTCGGTAAATATTCAGTTTATTTGCCATAATTCCTGTAAATATTCCAGTTCATTTACGAATAATCCTATGAATATTCCTGTATATTTTCCAGTTTTATTCAGGAATATTCCCATAAATATTCCAATTTATTTACGACGATTCCCATAAATATTACAGTTTATTCACGATTCCCATAAATATTCCAGTTTATTCACGATTCCCCTAAATATTCCTGATCACTCTGAAAGTTCCTGGACATGTGCATCCTCCTGTGACTGGATCAGCATGTTAAGACCTGAAAACTGCACAGAGACAGAATCAGGAGAAAAACAAAAACTATGACCACAAAAAGGCATAAATGGGACATGAACATGTTGTTCATTTTGGGTGTCTGGAGGAGGGTGGGGGGGCTGTGTGCGGCCAGGAGCCCAGGAGCTTTTGGTCTTCTAATCCCTCCACCCCCCCCTCCTTGTGGTCCGTTTCCATGGCAGCAGGGCTGGAAGGGGGCGGGGCCACAGATATTATCACATAAATGATGTGAGAAAAGCTGCCGGCGCTGATGTAAGAGACCGTGAGACAAACGTCCTACTGGTCTCTATTTATAGAGGACATGGCTGAGGCCCCAAAGGACTCAACATACACACACACACACACACACACACACACACACACACACACACACACACACACACACACACACACACACACACACACACACACACACACACACACACACAAACGTATACAAACACACACTCCCTCGGGTCAGAAAACTAAACTTTGTCTTTGTTGCGTCTAATCGACGGTGGCTGGCAGAGTCCAGCAGCCTCCAGCTCAACAGATCGCTAGAGTCTGGATCCAGACCTGCAGGTCCTCTACAGACCACTAGGGTCCAGATCCAGACCTGCAGGTCCTCTACAGACCACTAGGGTCCAGATCCAGACCTGCATGTCCTCTACAGACCACTAGGGTCCAGATCCAGACCTGCAGGTCCTCTACAGACCACTAGAGTTTAGAGTGTCGTCTGCATATAAACTGATGTTTGGTTTAATCAACAGCATGTAGAATAGGGATGGGAATTGAGAACCGGTTCTTGTTGAGAACCGGTTCCCAGTGTTTCAATTCCTTGGAATTGTTTGCCAGACGATTCCTTTATCGCAACGTGCGCATTCGTACCCAGCAGGAAAACACGGGGACAAAGCGGCATAAACGCTCGAAAGTTTGGTTACATTTTACCAAAAAGGATGACAACAGGGCGACAATACCTGCAATGTGGACATTTCAACAAAGGGGGGGAAACTGTTAGGACTTGGCCGGCTGATGCGCTGGGAGCGCAGAGTCAGCCTGCGTTTGGTAAGGCTGATTTATGGTTCCTCATTACACCGACGCAGAGCCTTGGTGTAATTATTTTATATTAAATACATATTTTATATTACAAATAATTTTTGTGGGGACCCCCTGGTACCATCGAGGAGCCCAAGGCTGGGAGCGTCTTAAGATCTCACTTATATTTTTTTGTTCAAAGATATAAAACAAAATTGATACTAAAATTGTTTGTTCTCCTTTTTTCCAAATGAGAATCGATAAGAGAATCGATAAAGAATCGAATCGTTAAGCAGAATCGAAAATGGAATCGGAATCGGAAAAATCTTATCAATTCCCATCCCTAATGTAGAAGTCCTCATACAGAGCCTTGTGGTACTCCTGGGGGGAAAACCAACAGACCTGCAACAGCACAGAGTTTTGCATAATTGGGGGCGTGGCTTCATGATTGACAGCTATCCCGTGATGTCACAATCCAAATGTAACAAAACGTGTCTGAGCTTCAGTTTGCTGCGTCCGTCGTTTTTTAAACTTGGTTGGACGTCACAGATGGGAATCAAACTCTGTTTCCTGCCTGAAAGTTTCCTAAACATCAGGAAACATGAAACAGCTCGTATCAGGTGGAGGAGCTGGGAAAGGTCTGCAGGCCGAACCGCCGCCGCCGCGCTGTGGTTGATCGGTCGGTGTTCCAGCCGCCCTCCAGATGTGGCCCCTCGATGCTAAATGCCCTCTTTGTGCAGGCGGCTGCTCCAGTCTGCCTCCACAGAGCCTCATTCAGCAGCCGCTACCTGACTCCATCCACCTCCACCTCCCAGACGGGCGGGGGGGCAGAGGGGCGGCTGGCGGAGCTGGATCCAGACCACCAGGATGGGACGGTTAAAGTTCCCCGCCGTCCTGAAAGTGGCGACATCCTGCTCACGTTCATCCGCTCGCTACACCCCGACCCCTCAGGGGATTACCCAGCATTCCCAGGAACCATGAGAGGGTGTAGTTCCCCTGGTGGCCACTGGTGCCTGGCTCCAAACGTGAGCCCCAGTCTTCCTCTTGGACCGTTTCAATGTGGGGTGAGGTGCTGACATCACTCTTCATCACACCCGCCGTGGGTGACATCACAGGTGTTTGTCCAGCTCTTCCTGTACAGGCTAAGGTTAGCATGAGCTAAGCTAAGCTAAAATACCTGAGGGAGCCCCTCTGGTGGCTGGCGTAAGACGTGAAACTCCCCCTTCCTGTTTTCTTCAGAGTGCAGCTTGTATCAAGGCTGGATTATGGTTCTGCGCTACACCAACGCTGCCGTGACGCCATTGTGACGCCGTCGTGAATCCTTTGGACTTCTCCAACCCTCCATTTCGCCGCGGTGCAGTACCCCCCGCGAGCGCTAGGGGGCTGCGTTCTTTTCCTGAATGGTTTATCCGACTTTTCCGGTCACAGTGAATCAAAGAGATAAGGAAAACTATTGTGCAAAAAACCAAAACAAAAAAAATCACACACACACGAAGAAAAGAGCGTTGAAAGTTCACGACTGCTTCACGAACCGGAGACCGGAAATGCGTTGCTTCCAAGCGAACCAATCACAGCCCTCTCGTCTGCGTTGGGTCTGCGACCTCTTGACGCGTAGTTACAATTTGTGGGAGGTGCGCGCCAGGCACGGCGTGGCATGCGGCGTGGGGTGCGCGACGCGGCGCAACCTGTGGCGTCGATTTGTTGCAGAACCGTAATCCAGCCTTCTGCTGTTAAAACGGCCCTGAAGGTTGTTGACCATATAAGAAGATGTCTCCCTGTGACATCATCAGGGGCCAGTGTTAGAAAAAAAGGAAAACAACTCAGTTGGAAGCACCTTCAGTACCTGAAAATGGAGTATTTTGTACACGGTGATACTACGACATACATTTACTTCACCTTTAACACACCCTAACACGGTAAATAAGTCAACAACATGGGAAGATGTGATGAATGTGTAGTTTTCTGCAGTATCTCTGTGCAGCCGGTCAGGAAGTGAAAGGGTTAATGTAACATAAGTCCCTCATTAGTCGGAAAGATCCTGTTAAATTATGTCAGATCAGGGCGGCGAGCCGAACTCTCCGCTCTGGATAACATCAGTTCCTCCGCCGTGATGATTCATCCTGACCAACGTAGTAATGATTCAGCTGCTGGAACTCCATCCATCATCCATCCATCATCCATCCATCATCCATCCATCATCCATCCATCCATCCATCATCCATCCATCATCCATCCATCATCCATCCATCATCCATCCATCATCCATCCATCATCCATCCATCATCCATCCATCCATCCATCATCCATCCATCATCCATCCATCATCCATCATCCATCCATCCATCCATCCATCATCCATCCATCATCCATCCATCCATCATCCATCCATCCATCCATCCATCATCCATCCATCATCCATCCATCCATCATCCATCCATCATCCATCCATCATCCATCCATCATCCATCCATCATCCAACCATCATCCATCCATCCATCATTCATCCATCCATCCATC
>NC_084593.1:11579790-11582290 GCF_033807715.1 Cololabis saira | reverse complement strand
ATATATTAATAACTAGGTATGTTCCGATACTTTTTTGGCCGATACCAATGTTTTGAAAATGCCGTGATCGGGCCCGATCGATCGGGACAACACTACCCTGAACCCTTCCAGACCAACCCAGAACCTTCCTGGGTTGGTCTGGAAACACTAACTGGACCACTAGCCAACAACATTGGCATGCGTTGATCCAGCAGTCCAGGACCTGCACAGGCAACCGAGCCAGCCGTGGTCCCGGGAGCTCTGCTGGTTCAGTTCTGCTGGTCCTGGTTCAGTAGTAACTAAAGTGGGCGGGGTCTCCAGCTACTTGCCCCGCCCCTTTCTGGATCGACCAGAGCTTCAAGTGTCGAATCTGCTGCTAAGATGGTGGTCCGGCATGTGGACACACACACACACACACACACACACACACACACACACACACGTCGCTGCAGGCTGAGAGGAAACACTGCTGCCTTGTTTAAGGAGAAGTGATACTCAAGCTGAGTGTGTGTGTGTGTGTGTGTGTGTGTGTGTGTGTGTGTGTGTGTGTGTGTGTGTGTGTGTCACTGGTGGCAGCCTCTCTCACTCACACACACCTCCTGTCTTCTATCTCTGTGAGGACCGTTACTAGTCCTGGTTCCAGTTCTTCTAGTCCTGGTACGAGGACGTAAACAAGCGTCTCTCTGTCCTCCGTCCTCCATCCAGCGGTGTTCTGGTCCGGGTCCGGGTCCGGGTCCGGACCGGTCCCGTACAGTCGAGGACGGGACGGGTCCTGCCTCGTCTGGCCTCACGTCTCCTCATCTGGTCTCTTCTTGTCTCTTTGTTGATGTTTCTCGTTTTGTGGTTCTGACCCGGATTTCTGCAGTTTTTCCTCTTTTTAAAGGGGACCTATTATGGCATCTAATACCTATTTTAAACAGGCCTTGAATGTCTTAAAAATAAGCCTTTGATTGTTTTTGCTAAATAAATTAGAAATTCAGCCTCTGAGCTATGTCTTTATCTTCCCATTCCCTAACCTCATTATCTATGCGGGATTCTGAGTGGGCGGGGCTATGATAATGAGGCTCTGTGCTGATTGGCTGCCTGAATGACGCAATACACCGCTACGGAAAAATGGCGGAAGCTCCGGCCGGCGGAGTTACACCGTGTCCGTGTCCTAACTATGGAGCCAAATCAAGACCAAAAGTTTTGCTAATTTGAAAATATAATTGTAATTGAAAAACTAAGATTTTAACCTGAAAATTCAAGTTTTGATCATGAATTTATTTTTTTACAGTTTCAATTTTTTTTTTCAGTATCACATCTTTTTTTTTCAGTTTCACATCTTTTTTTCAGTTTCAGACTTTTGGCCCCGATCTGGCGTAGGGGGCGTGGCATCATGAGTGACAGCATAACAGAGAAGGCGGGGGACGTTCCTCAGTCATGTTGCCTTCAGGAAACGTAGGTTGCAGAAGTTATCAGTAGAAGTATGATTCAACATTGTATATACACCATATTCACGTGATTGGCAGTGGAAAAAACGGATATATGCAGCGACGCAGCGCGATCCGGTGCACCGTTTTGAGCTGAACATTTGTCGGACGTCCTGCTTCTATTTTCGTCCTGTCGCTCGCATTGAAAGCCGGTTGAAAGCGCTGTAGGAAACAGTCATGATGAGGAACGGCTGGTCCAGTTGAAATGAGAAGTTATCTATGATTCCTCCTCATTTCACTACAAAAACCTCAATAAAGTGGCAGCTGCTGGAGGGAGATGGACAGAGAGCGTCCGATGTCACGCAGTGCAACGTCATAGTCGGACGCTCGCATGCAGTTACACGGTGTTTAGTTGTGGGCGTGGTTTGCATTTTGGTTACGTAACGAAAATGCGCAGAATCTGAACGGCTCGTAGATCCACATCACACTGGACGGCTCATCCGGGACAGACACTGCAGAATTTGGTTGTTTTCCTCCTTCTCTGAGTTGGCAGGCTGAGGGGAGACCACTTTATATACAGGACTGTCTCAGAAAATTAGAATATTGTGATAAACTTCTTTATTTTCTTTAATGCAATTAAAAAAACAAAAATGTCATACATTCTGGATTCATTACAAACCAACTGAAATATTACAAGCCTTTTATTATTTTAATATTGCTGATTATGGTTTACAGTTTAAGATTCCCAGAATATTCAAATTTTTTTGAGATAGGATATTTGAGTTTTCTTAAGCACATCTACTTTCATTTTATTTCAGTTTTTTTCTTTTTTATTAATTTCTAATTTTAACTCGTTGGTTTCAGGATCTTGTTTTTCTTGTAAGTGCTGGTCTACCGGGCCTAATGGGTCTACCGGGTCTACTGGGTCCAAACCGGCTCCAGGTTCCTCAACAACACAGAAGAGACAGAAGAAGAAGAATTCTGCTCCGGCCAGATGTGGTTCTGTCAAACGGGCCTGAACAGAACCTGAGCAGAACCAGCAGCTGTCCGTCTCAGCTGCTGCCAGAGGCTGGAAAATGTGACTCCGGGAGACGGAGTCGGCTGCAGTT
>NC_084593.1:11484790-11574790 GCF_033807715.1 Cololabis saira | reverse complement strand
TACTGTTTAGTATGGCATTTCGGACGCACCGTTCGTCTTCTCTAAGAGTCTCTAGAGGGTGAAATATTGCATATTGCCTCAGCCTGCAATAAAACAGACAATTCATGATACTTTCTCATCTCCTAATTTTTATACCTAATAATACAATGTCAGTGTTGTACATGAGACAACACTATTGACGAATTTATGGATTTCACGCTGTGATCGGTGATCGGCAGATACTGATTTTGGAGATCGGTTATCGGTTATTGGCCCTCAAAATCCTGATCGGTGCATCTCTAGTTCTTACCTGGACCAGATCACAGCAGACCAGGTCCTGGTTCCTGGTTCTGGACCGGATCACAGCAGACCAGGTCCCGGCTGCAGCGCTGCGACTCTGTGGCCAGTCAGAAACCGGGCTGACTGGTTAAGCGACTGATTCCATCAGAGCAGATGAATAACTGGCAGCAGCATCGTTAGAGAGTCGTCAGCGCGGAGTGTGACGCTCATAAATCCACTCCACTTACCAGCAGATGTGGCTCTTGTGCTCCATTAACGAGGCTTTGGAGAGTAATCGCTGCTCCAAGGTTTGGTTGATCCGGGTCCCAAAGTCTGGTTCCAAGTAGGAACTAAACATGACTGACCCTCCAACAACCTGCTTATATCCAGACCTGCGGTTCCTCTACCGACCACTAGGGTCTGGATCCAGGAGGTTCTACTTGAGGAGTACCACAAGGCTCAGTATGGGAACTTCTGCTTCTTTAAATCTAATGTGTCATCTGGTGTAGATCGATGCAAATATCAGTTTATACGCAGATGACACTCTGATTTATGTTGCTGCCCTAGTGACCACAACTAGTGACCAGGAAGAAAGGTGAACAAACAGGTACTTCCCCTCTGAAACATAACATCCTGTCTGCAGGTGTTTCAGAATAAAAGCTTGTCTCTGTCTGCAGGTGTTTCAGAATAAAAGCTTGTCTCTGTCTGCAGGTGTTTCAGAATAAAAGCCTGCCTCTGTCTGCAGGTATTTCAGAATAAAAGCCTGTCTGTCTGCAGGTGTGTCTCTTTCTGCAGGTGTTTCAGAATAAAAGCCCGTCTGTCTGCATGTGTTTCAGAATAAAAGCCTGTCTGTCTGCAGGTGTTTCAGAATAAAAGCCTGTCTGCAGGTGTTTCAGAATAAAAGCCTGTCTCCGTCTGCAGGTGTTTCAGAATAAAAGCCTGTCTCCGTCTGCAGGTGTTTCAGAATAAAAGCCTGTCTGTCTGCTGGTGTTTCAGAATAAAAGCCTGTCTCTGTCTGCAGATGTTTCAGAATAAAAGCCTGTCTGTCTGCAGGTGTTTCAGAATAAAAGCCTGCCTCTGTCTGCAGGTGTTTCAGAATAAAAGCCTGCCTCTGTCTGCAGGTGTTTCAGAATAAAAGCCTGTCTGCAGGTGTTTCAGAATAAAAGCCTGTCTCCGTCTGCAGGTGTTTCAGAATAAAAGCTTGTCTCTTTCTGCAGGTGTTTCAGAATAAAAGCCTGTCTGTCTGCAGGTGTTTCAGAATAAAAGCCTGTCTGTCTGCAGGTGTTTCAGAATAAAAGCCTGTCTCTGTCTGCAGGTGTTTCAGAATAAAAGCCTGTCTCTGTCTGCAGGTGTTTCAGAATAAAAGCATGTCTGTCTGCAGGTGTTTCAGAATAAAAGCCTGTCTGTCTGCAGGTATTTCAGAATAAAAGCCTGTCTCTGTCTTAAGGTGTTTCAGAATAAAAGCCTGTCTGTCTGCGGGTGTTTCAGAATAAAAGCCTGTCTGTCAGCAGGTGTTTCAGAATAAAAGCCTGTCTCTATTTGCAGGTGTTTCAGAATAAAAACCCATCTGTCTGCAGGTGTTTCAGAATAAAAGCCTGCCTCTGTCTGCAGGTGTTTCAGAATAAAAGCCTGTCTCTGTCTGCAGGTGTTTCAGAATAAAAGCCTGTCTCCGTCTGCAGGTATTTCAGAATAAAAGTCTGTCTGTCTGCAGATGTTTCAGAATAAAAGCCTGTCTGTCTGCAGGTGTTTCAGAATAAAAGCCTGTGTTGTCTGCAGGTGTTTCAGAATAAAAGCCTGTCTGTCTGCAGGTGTTTCAGAATAAAAGCCTGTCTCTGTATGCAGATGTTTCAGAATAAAAGCCTGTCTGTCTGAAGGTGTTTCAGAATAAAAGCCTGTCCCCATCTGCAGGTGTTTCAGAATAAAAGCCTGTCTCTTTCTGCAGGTGTTTCAGAATAAAAGTCTGTCTGTCTGCAGGTGTTTCAGAATAAAAGCCTGTCTCTGTCTGCAGGTGTTTCAGAATAAAAGCCTGTCTGCAAGTGTTTCAGAATAAAAGCCTGTCTCTGTCTGCAGGTGTTTCAGAATAAAAGCCCGTCTGTCTGCAGGTGTTTTTCAGAATAAAAGCCTGTCTGTCTGCGGGTGGAGGGACTATGACTCCCAGAAACTGTGTCTCAGATCACGTTTCTGTTGAACTGCACTGCTCACGTTGTAATTTCTTATTTCCTGGCCGTCAGTCGTGATGTTTCCCTGTCCCTGAACAGAGATGCCTGCGTGCTACTCCAGCGGGATTATGGGAGATTTACCTTCACACGGCATTAGCGCAGCCAGAAATGACGGGTGGATGGATGATTCCTCCACCAGATGAAGGATTTAGCTTTTTATTTCCATGTTTTTACTCAGATTATGTCTGTTTTTCCACCTGTTAATGCCAGGACACAGAAACATGCCCCGGTTTTTAAATGTGCATTAAGCTCACTTCCTGTGGCAGAACGGCGCTGGTTTCCTGTTTTCATGAGGCGTCAGTGAGACGATCCAAGAAGACGACTCCTGGGACTCATTCAGATCCATTACTGAAATAGAATTAAAATGTAATTAATGGAGAAGAACTTCACTGGAAGTAAAAGCACTGAGAATCTGTTAACTGCTCGGATGTCTAAAACACAGAACCTGCACAGACCAGAATCCTCCACCCCCGTGCTTCTCAGTGGGTCTGAGGTGGTTCTGGTTTCCTCCAAACACCGTTCTGGACATGAAGACCAGACATGTCCCCCGTTGGTCTCATGGGTCCAGAGGTCTGCTGGTTTGTTCAGACCTCAGTCCTGCTTCCAGGTTCCTTTTAGACGGAAGAGGTTTTTCTTCAAGCAAACCGTCCTGTTTCAGTCTTCTAACTGCTGTCATGGACTTACTGGGGATTCCTGCGATTTTCCAGAAACCCTCCAGCAAAGTTCCAGCAAAATTCCAGCAATGTTCCTCTAAAGTTCCAGTAATGTTCCTTCAACCTTCCAACAAACTTCCAGCAAAGTTCCAGCAATGTTCCTTCAACTTTCCTTCAACCTTCCAGCAGTGTTCCTTCAACATTCCAGCAATGTTCCTTCAACAATCCAGCAATGTTCCTTCAACCTTCCAACAAAATTCCAGCAAAGTTCCAGCAATGTTCCTTCAACCTTCCAGCAATGTTCCTTCAACCTTCCAACAAAATTCCAGCAATGTTCATTCAACCTTCCAGCAATTTTCCTCTAAAGTTCCACCAATGTTCATTTAACCTTCTAGCAATGTTCCTTCAACATTCCAGCAATGTTCCTTCAACCTTCCAACAAACGTCCAGCAAAGTTCCAGCAATGTTCCTTCAACTTTCCAGCAATGTTCATTCAACCTTCCAGCAATGTTCCTTCAACATTCCAGCAATGTTCCTTCAACCTTCCAACAAACGTCCAGCAAAGTTCCAGCAATGTTCCTTCAACTTTCCTTCAACCTTCCAGCAATGTTCCTTCAACAATCCAGCAATGTTCATTCAACCTTCCAACAAAATTCCAGCAAAGTTCCAGCAATGTTCCTTCAACTTTCCTTCAACCTTCCAGCAATGTTCATTCAACCTTCCAGCAATTTTCCTCTAAAGTTCCACCAATGTTCATTCAACCTTCCAGCAATGTTCCTCTAAAGTTCCAGCAATGTTTCTCTAAAGTTCCAGCAATGTTCCTTCAACTTTCCAACAAACTTCCAGCAAAGTTCCAGCAATGTTCCTTCAACTTTCCAACAAACTTCCAGCAAAGTTCCAGCAATGTTCCTGCAGCGTTCTAGTGCTCAACAATGGGTACGAGGTGTTCCTCTGGACCAGTCTTTGATTTCCAGAGAGCGGTATTGATGAATCCAGAGGACACGGCCTCTGGCCGCCATTGGATGGACAACCAACCAATCAGAGAGCAGTTGAGTAGGAACCCTGCAGTTCTGTTGTTAGCAATTCTTCAGCCGTCTTGGTTGTTTAGACTAGTGGCTCTTGGACGTTCCCATTGAACCATTGGTTCAGAGTCAAAGACTGGTGGAAATGGATCTAAACGGGAGAGGAACCATTATGACTTTTGGATCCTTGAACGGCCTCTGATGATGAATGTTGTGTTTGCAGGTCTTTAGGTGGAACCGTGATAGGAAACGGTGCATTTACCTCTCGAGAAGCGTCTGAATATCAAAACTAGATTGATGGTGTTTATGCGATTGGAGTCTGATGTGTTTGGTGCTGCGATCAGAAGCATTTACCTCCCGAGAAGCGTCTGAATATCAAAACTAGATTGAGGCTGTTTATGCGATTGGAGTCTGATGTGTTTGGTGCTGCGATCAGAAGGGTTTATTTTTTCTAGACAGAAAACAGCAGTGTTGGTTTCTACGTGCTTCATTTTTTCCACGATTGTTTCATGTCAGGTCTTTACAGAATAGTATTATGCAGGAGAAAAAATATTTGAGAGGGGAAGATTTTTTTTTATTGTGCACTTCGAGAAAAAAGTCGAAATGTCGAGAAAAAAGTTGAAATCTCGAGATTAATGTTGAAATACAATTTCAAAATAAAGTCGAAATTTCATGAATAAAGTTGAAATTTCGCCTTTTTTCTCGACATTTCGACTTTTTTCTCAAAATTGTACTTCAACATTAACCTCGACATTTCGACTTTTTTCTCGACATTTCGACTTTTTTCTCAACATTTAGACTTTTTTCTCGAAATTGCACTTCAAAATTAACCTCGTGCATAATGTGCATAATGAGTGCATAATGAAAAAAAAATCTTCCTCCTCTTGAAATATTATTGTTATTTTTCTCCTGTCTGATCTTAATACTCTTCCGTAGGTTTTGAAATGTCTTTATCCGTCTGCAAATCCCCCAAAAAAGGCGGTAAAAGCTTAAAGTTTAGTTTGTGAGTGACTGAGCCAGCGGTGCGTGTCGTCCTCCAGGAGATGTGGTGGACGTCTACCAGAGGGAGTTCCTGGCGCTGAGGGAGCGGCTCCACTCCGCCGAGCAGGAGAACCTGCGGCGCTCCAAGGAGCTCAACCTGGTTCTGGAGGAGATCAAGCGGGCCGTCGCCGAGAAGCAGGCGCTCAGGGACATCAACCGGACCTGGAGCAGCCTCTCGGGTCAGCCTCTCCACATGACCGCTGCGCTGCCTGTGATTGGCTGAGGGGGCCGTGGCCCCGCCCTCTTACCTGCTGTCTCTTTGTGTTGTTCTCCACATTTCGACTTTTTTCTCGAAATTATACTTCAACATTAATCTCGACATTTCAACTTTTTTCTCAACATTACGACTTTTTTATCTAAATTGTACTTCAACATTAACCTCGACATTACGGCTTTTTTATCGACATTTCGACTTTTTTCTCTACATTTCGACTTTTTTATCGAAATTGTACTTCAACATTAATCTCGACATTTCGACTTTTTTCTCGACATTACAGCTTTTTTATCAACATTTAGACTTTTTTATCAACATTTAGACTTTTTTCTCAAAATTGTACTTCAACATTAATCTCGACATTTTGACTTTTTTCACAAAATTTTGACTTTTTTCACAAAATTTTGACTTTTTTCTCAACATTTCGACTTTTTTCTCAACATTACGACTTTTTTCTCAATGTTTCAACTTTTTTCTCGAAATTATACTTCAACATTAATCTCGACATCTCGACTTTTTTCTCGACATTACGGCTTTTTTCTCAACATTTCGACTTCTTTCTCGACATTTCGACTTTTTTCACAAAATTTTGACTTTTTTCACGAAAGTTTGACTTTTTTCACGAAATTTTGACTTTTTTCTCAACATTTCAACTTTTTTCTCGAAATTGTACTTCAACTTTTTTCTCAACAGCAGAGCAGCCTCTCTGGTCAGCCTCTCCACATGACCGCTGCGCTGCCTGTGATTGGCTGAGGGGGCCGCGGCCCCGCCCTCTTACCTGCTGTTTCTTTGTGTCCTCAGAGGAGACGAGGCTGAAGCTGTGGAACGTGAGCAGCAGCAAAAACGTGCTGCAGCTTCCCTCCATCTTCCATCACCTCCCTCACCTGCTGAGCCGAGAGGACAGTCTGCAGCCCGCCGTGCACCTGGGACAGGGACGCACCGGAGGTGAGGGGGGGCCGGGGGGGGACAGGGACGCACCGGAGGTGAGGGGGGGGCGGGGGGGTCAGAACTAGTGATGCACCGAAATGAAAATTTGTGGCCAAAATCGAAACTGAAAATAATAATAAACACTTGGCTGAATACCGAATAACGTAAAAATCTGGGTTATTTTCTTAGAGGATCTCGTCAAACATAGACAGTGAGGGTTCACCACCGCATCGGTAGTACGGGCCCTTTTCTCGGCACTCTCTCCCCGATCTCCTGCGCTGTGTGACCCGTTACCGTCTCCATCACCAAGCGGCTTTCCCAAATCCATCTCAGCCTGGATCATTTCTCGTGTCCTCTGCTTTTTCCCCACATCCAAGAAATGAGCATGCTGACATGTTTGATGCATTTAACACCGCACGCCCCTCACTCCACGCTGTTCGCTGTTTGATTGCGTCATCTAAACACGCCGTTATTAATTGTTCGGTTTTTTCCCCACTTATTCCACCGAACACCGAAAGTGTTTTTTTGCTATTTTCGGCCGAACAATTTCGGTTACCGAACATTCGGTGCATCACTAGTCAGAACCACCGCAGGTGGGGTCAGAACCATCGGAACCACTGGAGGTGAGGCTCCATGACCACTAGGGTTCTGACTCCGCCCAAGTTCTCCAAAACATGGAGGCGGAGCTAAAGTTCCAGGACGGGGTTTGAGGTTTAGTGCCGTGAACTCCGTCTCGGGTCAGTCTAGTTTGGTTTAGCGCCATCTTAAAGGGGACCTATTATGGCAACTAATACCTATTTTAAACAGGCCTTGAATGTCTTAAAAACAAGCTTTTGATTGTTTTTGCTAAATAAATTAGAAATTCAGCCTCTGAGCCATGTCTTTATCATCCCAGTCTCTAACCTCATTATCTATGCAGGATTCTGAGTGGGCGGGGCTATGATAATGAGGCTCTGTGCTGATTGGCTGCCTGAATGACGCGATACACCGCTACGAATAAATGGCAGAAGCTCCGGCCGGCAGAGTTAGTTGTGGGCGTGGTTTCACACATCGGAGGCCAACCGATGTAAATCGCATTTTCGTTACGTAACGACGGGAGCAGAATCTGAACGGCTCGTAGATCCACATCACACTGGACGGCTCATCCGGGCGGCTGTACAGACACTGCAGAATTTGGTTGCTTTCCTCCTTCTCTGAGTTGGCAGGCTGAGGGGAGACCACTTTATATATGTTAAAGCAAGAGAAAACCTGTTTTTCAAAATAGGTCTCCTTTAAGAGAAGCAGTTCTGCCTTAAACGGTCAAATGAATCGCTCCTGGAACTAAATCTTAGGAAAAGGTCCGGGCAGACGTTTAACACGTTCTGGGGACTCAGATGACCTCACCAGTACCAGGGAGAGGGCTAAGACTACTTCCTGGATCCTGGATTCAGGATTATTTTCTTTACTCCTGAACCAGACAAAAAGCCCGTCTTCAACGAGGTCCAGCTGGCTTTGATCCTCTCAGGATGTTCCGTTCGTTGGCCTGCAGACCCGCTCAGTAGGGTTGTCCCGATCAGGATTTTTTAGCTACCGATCCGATCCCGATCACTTGAGTTTGAGTATCTCCCCATTTTTCTTGATCCGATCACTTTTTTTGGCTCCCGATACATTTCCGATACTTTTTCCCGATCAGATACATTTTGGCAATTAATTAAAAAAAAAAAAAGAAAAAAAAGAGGACTAAAACTAAATTATCCCAAGTTTCTTTTATTGTCCATTGGAGAACAACATGGACATATATTTCAACAAAGCTCATCAGCTCTGGTGCCACAAACTGTAAAAACATGAAATTGTAAACTAAAATAAAAAGTGCAGAATAGTGCAATAACAAAAATAAATACATTTAACTTAATAAGAGGTAGTTGAATGACATCCAGTCAAACTCACAAACACAAGAAAATTTAAATACTTTTTGACCTAACCTTAGTGCAACATTCTGAATGGATGAAATGAATTGCAGCAGCTTAATGAACATATATAACATTTCACAATTCAAACATGTAAACCATGTTAGTTTCGCCTACTTTGTCACTTCCGACCGCCGGCCGGAAGTGACGTTAAATGCAACGATATATAAAACGATTTAATATATATTAAAAACATGAATAACTAGGTATGTCCGATACTTTTTTGGCCGATACCGATGTTTTGAAAACGCCGTGATCGGGCCCGATGGGTCGGGCGGCCGATCGAGGACAACACTACCGCTCAGTACCATCCACCAGGTCCGGGCGGCTTTAGGACCCCAGAACCCGGGTCGGGCTCCGTCTACTTCCTGGAGGGTTTTAAATGTTGAGATGAAGTTTCATGTTCAGTTCTGGATCCAGCGGTTCTGGTTGGACCGGTGCCGTCTAACCGCAGGACTGGCTGGCTGGGTGCTGACGGCCGTGTGTGTGTGTGTGTGTGTGTGTGTGTGTGTGTGTGTGTGTGTGTGTGTGCAGTCTCCATGGTGATGGGCGTCCCCAGCGTGAAGAGGGAGGCCCACTCCTACCTGACCGACACCCTCAGCTCGCTGATGTCGGAGCTCAGTGCCGCCGAGAAGGACGACTGCGTCATTGTGGTCCTCATCGCCGAGGTGAGACCGGTTCTGGTCACATGACCGGGTCACATGATCGGGTCTGAGCCCCGGAGTGTGTATGTTAGGGCTGGGCGATATGGACCAAAAGTCATATCTCGATATTTTCTAGCTGAATGGCGATACTCGATATATATCGATATTTTTCCGTGACGTAATTGGGGTTTCCCCCAAAGCATTACAGCATAGCATCTCTGTTAGATGCATTTTTTTCTGAGGCAAACCCTTAAAAAAACAGTCAGTTTTAATACAAAGCCTTGTGCCAAATGTCACACAGGTTCCTTTATTAACAGAGGTCTGCACAATATCAAAATGTATAAAACAAATGAAATAAAAATAAACTGCCTGCATATATAGAATAAAAATGCTTCTTGAATAAAATAAAACAAATATCCCTTCCCTGCATAACAATTAAATTAAAATACACTGTGCAATTAATACAATGTAGACAGTAACAGGCAGACTTTTCCACTGAGGTTGACAGTTGTGCAAATAACAAAACATTTGTGCAAATCTCAAATAAAAATTTCAAGTCAATTTGTCACAAAATCAGCTATATCAAAATCATAAAAAAAAAATAAAAAAAAATATCGATATAAACGATATTGTCTCGTACCATATCGCGTTTGAAAATATATCGATATATATTAAAATCTTGATATATCGCCCAGCCCTGGTGTGTGTGTATGTATGTGTGTGTATGTGTGTGTTAAGGTCCATTAGGAAACCAGTGGCCTTTCCAAAGCAGGCGAGGAGGCATCAACACTTTGGTTCTGGTGGTCAATTATCCCACACACACACACACACACACACACACACACACACACACACACACACACACACACACACACACACACACACACACACACACACACACACACAGGTTGGAGGATTGATGGCGTTTGATGGCGTGAACTGAATTATTTAAGCTGTGAAATTACACATGACGTGTTCCTGCTCTCGTTTACACCGTGTGTGTGTGTGTGTGTGTGTGTGTGTGTGTGTGTGTGTGTGTGTGTGTGTGTGTTGTTGTGTATGTGTGTGTGTGTGTGTGTGTGTGTGTGTGTGTGTGTGTGTGTGTGTGTGTGTGTGTGTGTGTGTGTGTGTGTGTGTGTGTGTGTGTGTGTGTGTGGTAAAGTGATGAAGGTCACCCGTGAAGCTGCGGTTTCTCCTCGGATGTTGTCATTTTTGTCGTCAGCTCAAAGTTTCAAACAGAGTTTATCACCAATAACAAAAATGTATCTATATCTATATCTATATATATATATATATATATATATATATATATATATATATATATATATATATATATATATATATAAAGATAATATTATATTATAATTATCATATATATTCGGAGCACTTTTCAGTCACTTTTTACGTCGTAAACGCTGAAGACTGAAACCTTTAACCTCTTAATCTGGACTTGAGGGACGGCGGCGGCTGAAAACTCCCAGAATGCCTCAGTGGTAGCAGCTGGTTAAGGGGGCGGGGCCTGCTGTCTGACTCCGCCCCCTTCTCTGTAGGGCGTGGCTTATAAGAGAAACATCCTGCAACTTTGTGGATGGATGGATGATGGATGGATGGATGGATGGATGGATGGATGGATGGATGGATGGATGGATGGATGGATGGATGGATGGATGGATGGATGGATGATGGATGGATGGATGATGGATGGATGGATGGATGGATGGATGATGGATGGATGGATGGATGGATGGATGGATGGATGGATGGATGATGGATGGATGGATGATGGATGGATGGATGGATGATGGATGGATGGATGATGGATGGATGGATGATGGATGGATGGATGGATGATGGATGGATGGATGATGGATGGATGGATGGATGATGGATGGATGGATGATGGATGGATGGATGGATGGATGATGGATGGATGGATGATGGATGGATGGATGGATGGATGGATGGATGGATGGATTAACATTGATCAGCTTCCTCCTTGGTGTTGCTGGGTCGTCTCTTCTGTTACGGACTGTAACAGAAACTTGATGTAAACAGCAGAACGTGAGGCTGCAGCTGCAGCAACATGTGTGTGACCCGGCTCTGACCTTCACGCTCCGGCGGCTGCCTCCGCAGAGAGCCGCGCCGTGATTGGTCAGGACGGGAGGCCGAGCTGTGACATCACCGGCTGCTCAGGTTGAGCCAGAGGAAGTGGGTGTGTCTCATTCTGGCACAGCAGAACAGAGGAGTGTGGATGACCTCATGTGTGTGTGTGTGTGTGTGTGTGTGTGTGTGTGTGTGTGTGTGTGTGTGTGTGTGTGTGTGTGTGTGTGTGTGTAGTAGTAGTAATGAACAGCTGCAAAGAGTAAAAACACGACTCCAGCTGGGGCGACGCCAGGGGGGCGGGAACCGACTCCACCGAGACCCAGTTCACTAGGAAAACTGGTGCAACGAGCAAAATATTCAGTTAGTGGTTAAAGTCCAGCACCGACCTGCAGATCCTCTACCGACCACTAGGGTCCAGATCCAGACCTGCAGGTCCGCTACAGACCACTAGAGTCCAGATCTGTTGACCTTCATGTTAAAATGTCCATCTTTAAAGCAGAAATAAACATCTTTACAATCTGGTCCGGCCTCATCAGATGAAATAAATAAGTAAATGAATTAGTTAGCGTCGTAGATTAGCATGGGAATGCGCATGATGTCACAAATGGAACTTCACAGCGGGTTTCGCCCACTGAGTGGCAGAAAGACTGAGTGGCAGCGTAGACTTTCAGTTTGAGCAACTGGAAAACATCTAAAATGGGAAAGAGCTGTTGTTTGATCGACTGTACTCATAGATTTAGCAAGAAATCAGAGTTATCGTTTTACAGACTGCCGAAAAATAATCTTAAGAGAGACAAATGAATCGCTGCAATTCGCAGAAACAACTGGATTCCAGGCACCGAAACGTGGATTTGTGGTTCCCATTTTGTATCAGATAATGTTGGATTTTTGGGTAGCTAACGTTAAACGGTCAAATTATAAAGTTTCGTTAACAAATCCTGCCTTGAAGTCTGACCAAGCGTCAAGACTTTTGTATGCCTTCAAGCTTTGCTTCGTGTATTTCCCCGGCGTAGAAATTAAGTACATATAAATATCAGGAAACTCGATCCGTGGCCAAATATTAATGTCCATGGACCACTGGTTCTTGGTAACTGTACCAAATATTAAAGTCCATGGACCACTGGTTCTTGGTAACTGTACCAAATATTAATGTCCATGAACCACTGGTTCTTGGTAACTGTACCAAATATTAAAGTCCATGGACCACTGGTTCTTGGTAACTGTACCAAATATTAATGTCCATGGACCACTGGTTCTTGGTAACTGTACCAAATATTAAAGTCCATGGACCACTGGTTCTTGGTAACTGTACCAAATATTAATGTCCATGGACCACTGGTTCTTGGTAACTGTACCAAATATTAATGTCCATGGACCACTGGTTCTTGGTAACTGTACGGGTCACTGTCAAGTCCAACTGACGCTAATTTAAGCCCATAATCGGCTGTTATCCCGTCTTCTCCACAGATTCCCTGACTAGTTGCAGCAATATTTGCTGATGTTGTGCCACTCAGTGCGAGCAAGTCCAGTGGGAAAGTGACGTCAATGCAGACCCTCTATTAACATATGGTGGGCGTGTCCAGACCTGATGGTTCTGCCCCTTCAGTTGATGACAGGGGGGGTGTGTCCAGTTGGTAGACCACACCTCTACATGAAAGGGTGGAGAAACAAAGTCGTGTCCAGTGAGTCCAACGTTTAGAGTTTTTATAAACTATTTCACATCGAAATCTGTGGTCTGCCATGTGGAGTTCCTCAGGGTTCAGTTTCAGGCCCCGATCAGTTTCCTTTACAGTTTCTATCTCTGGGACTATATACTAGACTATTTCTATATCCACCAATATGCTGATATGATGTGTGTTTCAGGCTGACCAGCAGTACGCCACCACCGTAGCAGACAACCTGAAGCGCCTGTAAGTCCAGATGCATGATGGGATGTCGTTACCACGGCAACTGTTTGTTTGACTCCTTGCGTCCATCTCAGTTTTCCAGCAGAGATCCAGTCCGGTCTGCTGGAGGTCGTCTCGCCGTCCGTCCACTTCTACCCCGACTTTTCCCAGCTCCGCGAGTCCTTTGGAGACCCGAAGGAGCGAGTCAGGTCTGTTTCTGGGTGCACGTGCATGTGTGTGTTCCTGTGCATGTGTGTGTGCACGTGCATGTGTGTGTGCATGTGTGTGTGCACGTGCATGTGTGTGTGTTACATTTTATTAACATGAGTCAGCCTCTGTGGAACAACGGTTTCCTCTTTCACTCCCAACGTTTAAAAACAACTGACTCATTCAACAGTCATCACTGGTCCTCCCCAAGTAACTGATCAATAATAATCTGTAACTTATCAATAAATATCTGTAACTGATCAATAAATATCTGTAACTGATCAATAATAATCTGTAACTTATCAATAAATATCTGTAACTGATCAATAAATATCTGTAACTGATCAATAATAATCAATAACTGATCTATAATCATCTGTTACTGATCAATAATTGATCAATAATGATCTCTAACTGATCAATAATTATCTTTAATTGATCAATGACTAATCAGTAATTATTTGTAAATGATCAATACCTGATGATCAATAATCATCTGTAACTGATCAATAATCATCTCTAACTGATCAATAATCTGTAACTGATCAATAATCATCTGTAACTGATCAATAATCATCTTTACCTGATCCATAACCATCTGTAACTGATCAATAACTGATCAATAATTATCTGTAATTGATTAATAATAATCAATAACTGATCAATAATCCTCTGTAATTGATCAAAAATTATCTTTAACTGATCAATAACTGACCAGTAATCATATGTAACTGATTAATAATAATCAATAACTGATCAATAATCCTCTGTAATTGATCAATAATAATCAATAATCATCTGTAACTTATCAATAATAATCTCTAACCGATCAATAACTGATCAATAATTATCTCTAACTGATCAATAAGGATCTTTAACTGATCAATAACTGATCAATAATCCTCTGTAATTGATCAATAATAATCAATCATCTGTAACTGATCAGTAATAATCAATAACTGATCAGTCTGTCCCTCCTTTTCTCCTCTGGTCTTCAGGTGGAGGACGAAGCAGAACCTGGACTACTGTTTCCTGATGATGTACGCTCAGAACAAGGGAACCTACTACGTTCAGGTGGGAAACGCCGCGCTGGCGGAGGCCGAGTCCGGGCCCCGGGGCCACCGGGGCCACCGGGGCCACCGGGGCAGTTCCTGGACCCACCTCTAGGCTCCGGATGGGTCGGGGGGGCTCCATGTTTGTAGTTCTCTGGGTCGGGGGCTCCATGTTTGTAGTTCTCTGGGTCAGGGGCTCCATGTTTGTAGTTCTCTGGGTCAGGGGCTCCATGTTTGTAGTTCTTTGGGTGAGGGGGCTCCATGTTTGTAGTTCTCTGGGTCGGGGGCTCCATGTTTGTAGTTCTCTGGGTCGGGGGCTCCATGTTTGTAGTTCTCTGGGGCGGGGGGCTCCATGTTTGTAGTTCTTTGTGTTGGGGGGCTCCATGTTTGTAGTTCTTTGTGTCGGGGGGCTCCATGTTTGTAGTTCTTTGGGTCAGGGGCTCCATGTTTGTAGTTCTCTGGGTCAGGGGCTTCATGTTTGTAGTTCTCTGGGTCGGTGGGCTTCATGTTTGTAGTTCTCTGGGTCGGTGGGCTCCATGTTTGTAGTTCTCTGGGTCGGGGGCTTCATCTTTGTAGTTCTTTAGGTTAGGGGCTCCATGTTTGTAGTTCTCTAGGTCAGGGGCCTCCATGTTTGTAGTTCTCTGGGTCGGGGGCTCCATGTTTGTAGTTCTCTGGGTCGGGGGCTCCATGTTTGTAGTTCTCTGGGTCGGGGGCTTCATGTTTGTAGTTCTTTGGGTCGGGGGGCTTCATGTTTGTAGTTCTTTGGGTCGGGGGGCTCCATGTTTGTAGTTCTCTGGGGCGGGGGCTCCATGTTTGTAGTTCTTCGGGTCAGGGGCTTCATGTTTGTAGTTCTTTGGGTCGGGGGGCTTCATGTTTGTAGTTCTTTGGGTCAGGGGCTTCATGTTTGTAGTTCTCTGGGTCTGGGGCTCCATGTTTGTAGTTCTCTGGGTCGGGGGGCTCCATGTTTGTAGTTCTCTGGTTCCAGTAAGTTCCCTCTGCCCTGCAGCTGGAGGACGACATCGTGGCGCGGCCCAACTTCTTCACCACCATGAAGAACTTTGCGCTGCAGCAGCCGTCGGAGGAATGGATGATCCTGGAGTTCTCCCAGCTGGGCTTCATCGGTGAGTCCTGTTGTCATGACGACAGCAGAAACCCCTCCCACCAGGGAAGATGACATCACAGTGGGCGTGTCCATGGGTGGGACCAGTCTGGGGCCATCCATCATTCATCCATCTATCCATCCATCCATCATTCATCCATCATCTATCCATCATCATCCATCCATCATCCATCCATCATTCATCCATCATCCATCAATCATCATCCATCCATCATTCATCCATCAATCATCCATCCATCCATCATTCATCCATCAATCCATCATTCATCCATCCATCATTCATCCATCAATCCATCATTCATCCATCCATCATTCATCCATCCATCCATCCATGGCGAATAAGGTCCTCCAAGTCGTCGCTCTTCCTCCTCTTCCTCGAGCTGCTGCTTCTCCTGCAAATTAAATTAAACATTCTGAGTCTGAATTATTGATTTCACTAATTGATGGAGGGAACTAGGGGTGTAACGATAGACTAATCTCACGATAACGATACGATACGATATTGTAGCAGTATTTTTTTAACAACCTTGAATAAGGAACATATGACTGGAAAAAATTGTCTTTTATTTGAAAGACACAAAATACAAAACAATGCTGTGCATTTGCCCTATTGTTACAGTTTGTAATGCTTTTATAACTGTTTAAGTTTTAAAGAGCAAGCCAGGCCAACCATTTTCCACAAACTGAACTAAAAGTAAATGTCAGGTTTGCATTATGCATCTTCAGTTTCATACAAGTACAAATATTTTTGCCACAAACTGAATAGTTTCTCTCATATATGATTTGACTTTTTTCTTTTCCAGAAATGTAACAACTAAAATTAAATAAATAAATAAAAGTAAATAAATACATACAATTTTACATCATAAAAAATATTGATTCATGCTCACCTTATAAGTGTAAGAGATTTATTTTTGTTCAGAAGATTATTTTGGTAATTCAGGATTCATTATTTTTATAAATATATTCTTTATATTCTGATGTAAATCAGGGACTATAATGACACTAGTCAGTTTATCTGTAGTGATTAGTCTGTTTTAGATTGGGCGGAGTGATACGCCACAGTACGGCACTAGGTGCTGTGTTGATGTTCTAAAATCCTACACTGTTGAGCGGACATTAAAGGAGCATGAGGCTCCTTTTAAGAAATGAGACTCACTAGCGCCACCCTTCGCCACGATGGCCGTCGGGGGTACTGCAGCCAACAGCGAAGCCGGCACAGGAGAACGGGGAGAACGCACATGCAGCGTCATGTGACGTCACATCCGCAGCCCAGCGCGGAAAATTCGGAGTCCGAATTGCAGCACATTTTGCAGCACACAGCCTGTTCAAGGCAACGGAGAGATACACTAGAGCAGGGGTTCTTAACCTTTCTGACCTTGGGGCCCAATTTTTTCAGTACAGAGTGGCCCGGGGCCCATTAAATATTAAAATTGTATAGCAGGGGTATTCAACTAAAACTTTAAGAGGTCCATTTAGAGAAAATTTACTCAAGCGAAGGTCCAGAACATCATTATATATATATATATATATATATATATATATATATATTATGTGTGTGTATATATTCAAGTAGCCTCATAGTTGTATCAACATCTGCATCTGACTGTTATATTAAAAAAGTACATTCAAAAATATTTGCCACTTAACACGTGTAACTTGAATTACACATATTTTTTTCTCTTAAAAATAAAATTGATTTTATTTTATTTTTCAAATGCTATCTTATTTTATTTCTCTACCAGCAGTTTGTATTTCCTCTTTTCTTTTTTAATTGTCTCAACACATTTTTATACTAAATGAATATAAACACATCTTAACAATTGAACAGTTTTGCAGTTTCTCTTTCTTCCCCTCTTATGTGAGAAGTGAGATAACTGAGCTTTCTCCTGTCAGGACTTTAAATCTGGGCTGGATGGTGTCAGGTTCTCATGTGAAGGTGCTGCTGGTGAACCTGGAACGATATTTAGTTTTAATTATGTTCATTGTGGAGAAAGCTGCCTCACAGCTGTATCTGGACTCAAACATGGGTGTTTTAAGATTTATTTTATTTAAGATATTAAATTAATCAGTTGTCAGGACTCAGCGTGTCGGGCTTCATCCGAGCCCGCAGGTCTCCGCGCTGCAGCCCAGTCACTGTCCGATGCTTTTGCAACAACAGTCCAGTCCAGCAGACACTTCAGCCCACGCATCTACCATCCTTCAGCAGTAACGACGGAACCCGCCGCCGCCCGAGCGGCAGCGGGCTCCGCGGCCGCGGGGACGCGTCGGCTCCCGCTCAGTCGGGCGGCTCCTCCGGCTCTCCGGCCCGCCTCTGCGGGGCAGCTCCCCCGGGAGTCTCGTCTCCTTCTCGGCAGCGAGCCCCACGGAGCCGCCGCCGGGCAATCACTGGCAAATCACGCCCCCCTTCCCCCTTCTCATGGTGGCTTCAATTACGTCCGCCTTAAGCCTGAATTATGGTTCCGCGTAAATCGACGCAGACCCTACGCCGTAGGATCCCTGATCCTGGCGGATCTAAACCTACTCTGTGCAAAATAAAGGATTTTTTTCTGTAAAAACACACCATTTCTCTTACTATTACACGTACAGCTAGCTGAGTGTCTTCTCCTCATTTGGTCGGGAGTTGCTATGCAGTCCCGCGGCCCCCGCGGCCCACAATTACAAAACTGAATTTTTTTTTGCGGCCCACTAGATGGCGCTCGCGGCCCAACATTGGGCCGCGGCCCTATGGTTAAGAATCACTGCACTAGAGGGCTCATTCTTTTGGGTTTGGAACGCTTCATCTGACATTATTACTAGAAAACTTAAAACGCATACAAATTTTTTTCATAAATCCTGCCTCAATCCTGCCTCATGCTCCTTTAAAGTACAATGGAACTCAGCAGAAGTTGTCCCCGTGTTTATCCTACTCACGACCCGAAAAAGGTTTAATTTAATAAAGTAAGTCTTAACTCTACACCAGCTTACATAAGTAAAAGTTCAGAGCTCAAAACCCCGCAAGAGTCCTGTGATCGGGACCGCAAAACGGTACTAGTTTCTTCTGAGCGGAGGA
Source organism: Cololabis saira (assembly GCF_033807715.1). Taxonomy (NCBI): domain Eukaryota; kingdom Metazoa; phylum Chordata; class Actinopteri; order Beloniformes; family Belonidae; genus Cololabis; species Cololabis saira. The sequence continues at coordinate 11,556,446 of NC_084593.1, read as the reverse complement.
AGATTTTAGTCCACGGGTCGAGGCGCGGTCAGCACAAATACGCTGCGCGTTACTAGTCAACACAATAGATTAATATTAATAATCCAATATTGCGATACAGTTTGTCACCTCCACGACACGTATGGTGACATTTTTCTATCGCAAATTTTCGTGGCACGATATATTGTTACACCCCTAGAGGGAACCGATCAATAACCTCCGATCAATAACGTCCTGGGGGACCGGCGGGTCCAGCAGGACCAGCGGGTCCAGACTCGGTGTTGCCGGGGAAAACCAGCTCTCCGTCCTGCTTCCTCCGCCGGGCAGGACAGCGCGGTGCTGATGAGACTGTTGCCAGGCAACGAGGCGGGTTCATCTCACACTCCTGCTCTCCTTGAAGAGGAAAATGCAGAAAAGAGCTCAGCTCAGGATCTTCAGGTCCTGCAGGTCCTGCAGGTCCTGCAGGTCCTCTACAGACCACTAGGGTCCAGATCCAGACCTGCAGGTCCTCTACAGACCACTAGGGTCCAGATCCAGACCTGCAGGTCCTCTACAGACCACTAGGGTCCAGATGGAGAACATGGAGCAGCAGAAACCAGCTCCAGTGTCCCCGGTATGAACCCCCCGCCCCCTCGTCCTCGTCTGGCCTGCGAGCAGCAACACATTCAGAGTGAAGCTGACTCAGTGGATTAAATCAGACGGAGCTGCAGAGCTGCTCCCGGGTTCGGCTGCCGTCCGGGTCGTCCTCGGTTCATCTGCAGCTTCGGGGGTTTGTGATGTCACGGAGATGAACATCCGGATCTCTGGAGGCCGACGTGTCCAGACGGATCAGGACCAGACCAGGACCGGGACCACCGGGTTCATCTGCTGGCTTTAGGTCGCTGTGATCTCAGGAGGCTTGGGTGGAGGAGACGGAGGGTGGTCCCTGCTGTAGAGTATGAGAAATATTACTTTAAAGGGGACCTATTATGAAAAACAAGTTTTTTCTTGCTTTAACATATATAAAGTGGTCTCCCCTCAGCCTGCCAACTCAGAGAAGGAGGAAAGCAACCAAATTCTGCAGTGTCTGTACAGCCGCCCGGATGAGCCGTCCAGTGTGATGTGACTTCTACGAGCCGTTCAGATTCCGCTCCCTTTCGTTACGTAACGAAAATGCGATTTACATAGGTTGGCCTCCGATGGGTGAAACCACGCCCACAACTAACTCCGCCGGCCGGAGCTTCCGCCATTTTTTCGTAGCGGCGTATCGCGTCATTCAGGCAGCCAATCAGCACAGAGCCTCATTATCATAGCCCCGCCCACTCAGAATCCTGCATAGATAATAAGGTTAGAGAATGGGAACATGGCTCAGAGGCTGAATTTCTAATTTATTTAGCAAAAACAATCAAAAGCTTGTTTTTAAGACATTCAAGGCCTGTTTAAAATAGGGATTACCGTAATGGCCCGAATATAAGACGACCCCCTCTTTTTTAGGACTCAAGTTTGAAAAAAGACTTTTTGAACACCAAATTCAATTTTAATACAGAAAATAATTACAGTACATCTGAAACAAATGATTATAACAATATATTCGAGAGAAAAAGCATTAAGCGTTATTTTGCCTCATTCAAATCATTATCTTGAAGTTTGCATCATAACTTCTCCTCAGCTGCCGGTTAAGCTGCCAATCTTCAACCAGCTTTTCTCCAGATTGTCGCAATGTTTCTCCATTTTCTGTTATCTCTTCTTTTATTTTCTTCTCTTTTCTTTCTTACCGCTATTTTTATTTTTCTTCTTCATGACAGGGGTTCGCTCTGGCCTGGGGAGTTAAGTTCAGCATTCGCTTTAAAGATATCTGGCGCCATCTAGCGTTGTGAATGGGTATAATGTCTAGACCCCGAATGTAAGACGACCCCCACTTTTTCACTCTCATTTCAATGCAAAAAACACCATCTTATATTCGGGCCAATACGGTATATGCCATAATAGGTCCCCTTTAAGATCCCAGCAGGATCCGGTTGTTTCAGATGCTTGAGGCTCGTTAAGCCGGTTTCACTACGCAGATGAAAACAACCACAACCCAACCTGGTTACCAGGAACCGCGTCCCGTGTCCCTCCTGGAGGAAGTGAGGTAACCTGTTCTCTGCTTCCAGGGAAGATGTTCAAGGCCCTGGACCTGCCGCTCATCGTGGAGTTCATGCTGATGTTCTACAAGGACAAGCCCATCGACTGGCTGCTGGACCACATCATGTGGGTCAAGGTCTGCAACCCGGAGAAGGACGCCGTGAGTCCCGCCTCCGGTCCCGCCTCCGGTCCCGCCTCACAGGATGTGTCAACCCGAGATATTTCACCTTCGTTCTCATCAGTGTTTCACTTGTTAGTAAAGACCCATTTTAGCATTTGAACCCGCTGCTGTTCCTTCTTAGGACCGGTTCTGGTGATGAAGAGTTCCCGGTGGTTCTTTGGTCCTCTTCTTCCTCAGTCCTGTCTGTTTACCTGGTTTTGTTTGGGATTATTTTGGATTATCTTGGATTGTTTTGGATTGTTTACGATTTACGTTATTTTGGATGAATGTATTTATTTTGGGTTGTTTCGGGTTATTTAGAGTCATTTTGGATTATTTTAGGTTATTTTGAATTATTTGGGGTATTTTGGAATATTTAAATTTATTTTGGGTTATTTGGGATTATTTTTGTTTATTTTGGATTATTTAAAATTATTTTTGTTCATTTTAGATTATTTACGTTATTTTAGATTATTTACGTTATTTTAGATTATTTTATTAATGTTGAGTTATTTTGGATTATTTGGGGGTTATTATGGATTGTCTTGGTTTTTTTTGGATTATTTGGAGTTATTTTGGGTTATTTTGGATTGTTTGGGATTATTTTGGAATATTTAACTTTATTTTGGTTTATTTGGTATTATTGGGTATTATTTGGGATGATTTTAGTTTATTTGGGGTTATTTTGGATTATTTGTGGTTATTTTGGATTATTTGGGGTTATTTTTGGTTATTTTGGATTATTTTAGATTACTTTGGGGTGATTTTTGGGGGGGTTATTTTGGTTTATTTTGGTTTATTTTGGATTGTTTTGTAATGTTTTGGGTTATTTTCGGATTATTTTGGATTTTTTGGGTTATTTTGGGTTATTTTGGATTATTTGGGGTATTTTGGGTTATTTTGGATTATTTTGGGTTATTTTGGATTATTTGGGGTTATTTTGCAGCTCTGAAATTCAAAATTTGACAGAAATACTAACAAATGAAATGGCTGGTGAGAGAGATATCTCGGGTTTATAGCATTTGTAAATGAATAAACCCGGTCGGAGGCCCTGCCCCGGGGAATTATGGGCCGCTAACGCTCCCCTTCTGCCCTTCTGCCTCCGTCAGAAACACTGCGACCGGCAGAAGGCCAACCTGAGGATCCGCTTCAAGCCGTCGCTCTTCCAGCACGTCGGAACTCACTCATCTCTGGCGGGAAAGATCCAGAAGCTCAAGGTAAACCGAGACCTCCGCTGCGTTCACGCGTCTCGCTTCAGGTCCAGCGAGCTGACGGAGCCTCCAGTGGCCTGCAGGTCTCCACCGCTGGGGATTGTGGGTATTTTAGGGCTCTTCAGACCCGGTGAACCGGGTTTGGGTCCAACAATAAACATTTACAGTCTGGTACCGAGACCGGTTCTGGACCGGACCGGGGACTTTTATGAAGCTGACCAGGTGAAACCATAGCAACACAGTCCTGCATCGTTAGGGGCGGGGCTTATCGTCACTTTGGCCGTGTTGTGGTGGACGAGCAGCGGGACGGGTCTGGTGGGTCTGAAGGGTCTGAAGGGTCCGGGGACCAAGCTCTCTGGCGCTGTGCGGGACTCCCGTCCGTGGATATATAAATATCTTTATTTAAACTCGAAAATCATTGAGGACGAGCCCTCATTACAATGATGTCGAGCAAAACAAAAAAACAAAGACAAAAATAGAACAACAAAAGAGCAGTCAATTAAACAAATATGAAGTTACAATTAATAAATAATGTAACAATAAAATCAATTAAAACAGATACAAGCAGTGCTTAAAAGATTTAAGATCAGGGATTTAAAATGACCAAAAGACACTAGTGAATTAATTTTTAGAGTGTTTTGTAATGAGTTCCAGGTGGATGGTGCAGAAAAGCTAAAAGGAGTTCTACCAAGCTCAGTATAGACTCAGGGGACTTGTAGTGTAAGCCAGTCAGTGGATCGAGTGTCGTGTAAACTAGCAGGCCAAGCAAGAAGGGAGGAAACATAAGTCGGCAGCAAGCCAATAATAGCCTTGTAGATAAATAAATAAAAGTAAATAAAAGGATATGATGGGAGGTGTTTGTGGGCGTGGCTTGTTTAGGTTCCCACTTAACTTGTGGGCGGGGATGGGTTGGGTTCCTCCTTAAAGGGGAGCTATTATGGCATTTAATGTATATTTTAAACAGGCCTTGAATGTCTTAAAAACAAAGTTTTGATTGTTTTTGCTAAATAAATTAGAAATTCAGAAATCCATGTCTTTATCTTCCCAGTCTCTAACCTCATTATCTATGCTGGATTCTGAGTGGGCGGGGCTATGATAATGAGGCTCTGTGCTGATTGGCTGCCTGAATGACGTAATACACCACTACGAAAAAATGGCGGAAGCTCCGGCCGGCGGGTTTACACCGTGTCCGTGTCCTCATCGTGTCCTAACTGCATGCGATGCGAGCGAGCGTCAGCGACAAAATCAATTCCATTTGCTTTATTTTCAATCGGACTGTCCTAACTGGCCGCGCGCCGTTTTGAGCTGAACATTTGTCGGACGCCCTGCTTCTATTTTCTTCCTGTCTGTCGCTCGTGTTGAAAGCCGGTTGAAAGTGCTGTAGGAAACAGTCATGGATGAGGAACGGCTGATCCAGTTAGTTGAAATGAGAAGTTATCTCTATGATTCCTCCTCATTTCACTACAAAAACCTCAATAAAGTGGCAGCTGCTGGAGGGAGATGGACAGAGAACGTCCGATGTCACGCAGTGCTACGATAGTCGGACTCTCGCATGCAGTTACACGGTGTTTAGTTGTGGGCGTGGTTTGCATTTCGGTTACGTAACGACAGGAGCAGAATCTGAACGGCTCGTAGATCCACATCACACTGGACGGCTCATCCGGGCGGCTTTACAGACACTGCAGAATTTGGTTGCTTTCCTCCTTCTCTGAGTTGGCAGGCTGAGGGGAGACCACTTTATATATGTTAAAGCAATAGGTCCCCTTTAACTTAGGCTGGGTTTGGTTCCTGTCTGCAGCTCGGAGCCCAGCTCCTCGGTTTGATGCCTGCGGTTCCTCCGTGATGGACGACCCCCTGAGCCTCTGATCAACGAGGTATTGATCGGGCTCCTGGGGCGTCTCTGACCTGAGGACTCGCCGCCATTAGCGAGTCTTGAAGACCAGATAAGTGGCTTGTACTAGTTCTGGACCCCGGGGGGGTTACAGAACCAGATCCTCTCTGATCAGAGGGCGGTTCGTTGGTCTGAGCGATGGCGTGTTTCTCGTTGGTCGTCATGGCGATGGCGTGTTTCTCGTTGGTCGTCATGGCACCGGCGCTCAGCGGTATCTCAGTTCTGATCGAGGTCTGCCCCCCCTCCCCAGGACAAGGACTTTGGGAAGCAGACGCTGCACAAGGGCCACGCCAACCCGCTGGCGGAGGTGACCACCAGCCTGAAGACCTACCAGCACTTCACCCTGGAGAAGGCCTACCTGGGGGAGGACTTCTTCTGGGCCTTCACCCCCGTGGCCGGGGACTTCATCCGGATCCGCTTCTTCACGCCCGTCCGGATCGAGAGGTCGGTACCGGAGGACCGGGCCCTGCCGGTGGTTCCAGCCCCGGTCCGTCTTAAACCCTCACCCTTTTCTCTCTTTCAGGTTTTTCTTCCGGAGCGGAAACATCGAACATCCAGGAGACAAACTCTTCAACACGTCTGTGGAGGTCCTGCCCTTCGATGTGAGTCCTGGTCCTGGGGTCGTTGGTTCCTTGTGTCCATGGCTCCTTTAGGTCCTTGGCTCCTTTGGGTCTTCGACTTCTCAGCTCCTTTGGCTCGTTGGCTCCTTGGTTCCTTCGGTCCTTGGGTTCTTGGGTCCTTGGTTCCTTGGGTCGTTGGGTCCTTGGTTCCTTGGCTCCTTGTGTTGTTGGCTCCTTGGTTCCTTCTGTTCTTGGCTCGTTGGGTCCTCGGCTCCTTGGGTCCATCCCAAGGAAGCAAGGAACTTAGAAAAAGGAAGGAACAATGGCAAGGAAGGGAAGAAGGAAAGATATGAGGAAGGAAGGGAAATGGACTTAAGGAAAGAATCAACAAAGGAAGGAACTAAGGTAGGATGTGAGTAAAGAAAGAATGATGGATGTGAAGAAGGAAGTAAAGTACAGAAGGGAAGAGCTGAAGAAGAGAGGAAGGATGGGAGGAGGGAGGGAAGGTAACGGGTTAGGAGGTAGGAAGCCAGGAAGGACTGAGGAAAGGAAAGTACCTCTTTCAGGAGGAAACTCAAATCTCTGAAATAATTTAAAAACGATGAACTGAGTCTGTTTCCACCAGAACATCCAGGCGGAGAAGCAGGTCCTGCCGGAGGGGCGGGAGAAGACGCCCCGGTTCCACCGGACCGAGGACGGCTTCATCCGTATCGGTGAGCCTCCCGCCTCCCGCCGAGTCGTCACGGCAACGGGTCGGTTTTTTTTATTTAACCAAAACGCTGCGGTTGCCACGGAAACGGCTGAAACCGGTCCTGATGCAGACACGACCGGGGGGGGGGGGGGGGGTCACCTAATGGAGTCTGGATCAACGTAATGGGTCTTAATAACCTGCAGGAACCGTGAATCTGAACCCACTAATGACTTCCAGCTCCGTCAGACGATGAATAATAAATGTTTGACCACAAATAAACATTTAAAACACGTGAAACCGAACCTTCTGCTTCTTCAAGACATTTACTATTATTATTATTATTATTATTATTATTATTATTATTATTATTACTATTATTCTTATTACTATTACTATTATTATTATTAGTAGTAGTAGTAGTAGTAGTAGTAGTAGTAGTAGAAGTAGTAGTAGTAGTAAGGCAAGGCAAGTTTATTTATATAGTACAATTCAACACAAGGTAATACAAAGTTCATCCACTGCCAATCCAGGAAGCAAGAAGCCCACGTCAAGCACTGGAAATCTGCAACAAAAACCACAAAGCACAAAACTGACACGGAGCCGACCAAAACACGAGCAGCAATCGACCCAAATCTCAAGATCCGATCACAGTCTAAGCTAAACTACCGCAACTAACTAACCCCAAAACTACAGAGGAAGCATGCAGGTGAACAAGCCAGTGTGTGTGTCTATGTGTGTGTGTGCGTGTATGTATATGATCATGCGTGTGTGTGTGTGTGTGTGTACATGTCTGTGTGGCTATGTGGCTATATGTGTGTGTGTGTGTGTGTGTGTGTGTGTGTGTGTGTGTGTGTGTGTGTGTGTGTGTGTGTGTGTGTGTGTGTGTGTGTGTTGTGTGAGCGCGTATATGTATGTGTGGCTAAATGTGTCTGTGTGTGTGTATGCCTATGTGTTTGTATGTGTGCATGTATGAATATGTATATATGTGTATGTGTGCATGAGTGTGTATATGTCTATGTGGCTATGTGTATGTATGTGTGTGGGTATGAGTGTGTGTGCGCGTGTGTGTGTGTGTGTGTATGTGTGTGTGTGTGTGTGTGTGTGTGTGTGTGTAGTAATAAACCAAACAAAGCTCTACCTGAAGTGTATCTATAGTGGGGGAGGGGGGGGAGCAACCCCGCCACCCGTGAGACCAGAGGCCGACAAGGAAGAACCCGGAACCCAGGCCACCAGCAACCCCACAGAGGGGAGAAGTAGGAAGGAGGCAACCCACCGCCTGCGAGGCCCCCCCCCCCCGGCGGCGGCCGAGGGGGGGGATCCCGCGGCGGCCACTGCGACCCAGGCTATCCCCGGCCACCCGGTCCGGGCCGGACACGTGGCCAGGAGGGCCCTCACCCTCCAGGCCAACGACCCCCACCCGGCAGAGGGCCAGCCTGCCCGGAGAGACAGAGCCGCCCCGGCCGCCGACGCGGGCAGGTGCACCAGCCGCGGAGGCAGCGGGGGGATCGGAGACGGGCCCGGAGAGAGGGAACCCCCCAACAGGGCGACACCCGCGCAGGCCCGACAACGGAGGACCCCAGACCCAGGCATCCCATTCATTCATCCATTCATCTATCCACTATCTATGATAATAATAATAATAATAATAATAATAATAATAATAATATAATATACTCAGGGGTGCACACAAGCCGGGACTCCAGGGATAGTCTACTGCACGTTTTAGATGTTTCCCTGCCTCAACACAACCCTGATAGACAAGGCTGTGTCACCAACAGAGTTGTGTAAACCTTGATGACATGTTGATGACGACCAGTGATTAGAATCAGGTGTGTTGAAGAAGGGGAAACATCTAAAACATGCAGTAGACTAGCCCTGGAGTCCCGGCTTGTGTGCACCCCTGAATATACTAACCATAATAGTGATGATAACAATTATAATAATGATAATAATAATAATATTAATAACCATCTTGTTGTTGTTGTCCTGCCAATGGAAGCCCAAATCCTCCATGGCAGGACCCTTCCATACCGCATTCTCATCGACAAAGACGCACAATAACGAACCGTTTCCCCCTCCCCGCGGGGGTCCAGCACCGGCAGAAGGCACCCCAGGCTGCACGGCGAGCCCCGCCAGGCCCGGGCATCACGACCCACCTGTCCCAGGCCAGCGAGGGAACGCGGGTGATGTGGGCCCCCCTCCCTACCCTGGTGTTGAGTGCATGTGATTAATGCCATAAAAACATGGAGGGGGACGACAGGGTATCATGCTGACAATAATCCCCCCCCTCCAGAACTAAGTATCCTTGTTAAATGTATTTATTAAATGTTGAATGTGCAGTGTCTACAGTGTTATTAAAACCGTGAGGCGGGGAGTGCCGGGCCACACGGGACAATGCCCCCCATGCCCCGGACCCCCCGCCCCTTCGCCTATGTGCGTATGAGTCGTGTGAGGGGGGGAAGGAGGGGGAGCGGAGGCCGAAGCCAGGAGGCAGGACCAGCGGAGCCGACCCTGGAAGGACGCCCACGCTCCCCCACCGGCCATCCAGTTGACAGTCAGATGTTTTAGTTGGGCTGGACTGGTTGCCGGGGGTTACGGGTCACCAAGGTCTGACGGTCCCCTGTCTTCCAGGAACCTTCCAGGGCGGCGTGGCGGAGGGCGAGGTGGACGCATCCTTCGGGCCCCTGGAGGCCATGAGGCTCTCGGTGGTGACGGACTCGCCGGTCTGGGTGATCCTCAGCGAGGTGAGGGGGGGGTCTCCAGTCTCTGGTCTCTGGTCTCTCTGGTCTCTCTGGTATCTGGTATCTGGTCTCTAGTCTCTGGTCTCTCTGGTCTCTCTGGCCTCTGGTCTCTGGTCTCTGGTCTCTGGTCTCACTGGTCTCTCTGGTCTCTGGTCTCTGGTCTCTGGTCTCACTGGTCTCTCTGGTCTCTGGTCTCTGGTCTCTCTGGTCTCTCTGGTCTCTCTGGTCTCTGGTCTCTCTGGTCTCTGGTCTCTGGTCTCTCTGGTCTCTGGTCTCTCTGGTCTCACTTGTCTCACTGGTCTCTGGTTTCTGTCCCCAGATCTTCATAAAGAAGGCTGAGTGAAGCTGGTCTCCCTCAGACCCCTGGGTCCAGCTATCCCCCCGGACCTGGACCCGGACTTGGACCCCACCGCGGTGCGGTGGCGCCCCCGTGTGGCCGGCCCCTGCCGCTGCGGGCCGGAAACCCCTCGGACCGACGGACGGAGCTGGACCTCCTCCTGAATGTGACGCTGGCGACCGCCGAGGCCCCGCCCCCTGAAGCCCCGCCCCTCCCACCTAGCCCCGCCCCCACTCTCTCCACCAATGAGAGTTGCCTTAACGAAGACTGAGCAGATCAGAAACGTAGCGTCCTCCAATACCCAGAATCCTTTGCTGCAGCCTCGGACCTGCTGCATCATCGTGGCTCAAAACTACTGATAAAGACAGTTTTATAAGTCCTTCAGAGGCCTTGTTGCTGTAGTACTCTGTAGTACTCTGCAGTACTCTAGTACCAGTACTCTGTAGTACTCTGCAGTACTCTGTAGTACTATGTAGTACCTGTAGTACTCTGCAGTACCAGTACTCTCTAGTACTGTGTAGTACTCTGTAGTACCTGCAGTACTCTGAGGTACTCTGTAGTACTCTGTAGTATTCTGCAGTACTCTGCAGTACCGGTACTCTCTAGTACTCTGTAATGCTCTGTAATACTCTGTAGTACTCTGCAGTACCCTTCAGTACTCTGTAGTACTCTGCATTACTGGTGCTCTGCAGTACTCTGCAGTACTCTGCAGTACTGGTACTCTGCAGTACTCCACAGTACTCTGCAGTACTCTGTCGTACAGGTACTCTGCAGTACTCTGCAGTACTTTGTAGTACAGGTACTCTGCAGTACTCCACAGTACTCTGCAGTACTCTGAGGTACTCTGCAGTACCCTTCAGTACTCTGTAGTACTCTGCAGTACTGGTGCTCTGCAGTACTCTGCAGTACTCTGTAGTTCTCTGCAGTACTCTGCAGTACTCTGCAGTACTTTGTAGTACAGGTACTCTGCAGTACTCTGTAGTACTATGCAGTACCGTGCAGTACTCTGCAGTACCGGTACTCTGTAGTTCTCTGCAGTACTCTGAGGTACTCTGTAGTACTCTGTAGTACTCTGTACCGCCTCACACTTTCTTTTCCTGCATGTTTCTGACTTTGTCTTCCAGAAGAAGTTTCCTTCTCTCCGTTGTTGTTTTCTTTCTCTCCGTCTTTGTTTTCCTTCTCTCCCTTGTTGTTGTTTTCCTTCCCTCCGATGACGAGTTGGTGCCTTCACCTGACGTCCTTCATCACGTCGGTCGTGTTCAGCCATGTGCAACGGTTCCTGCCGCTCTTTTCATGGTCACATGACCAGAACCACCTGATCAGGGCGGGTTTTGGTGTTCAGCAAATACAACCTCACTAGATAAGAGTAAAACCCCCGGTTTTATAACCTTTTACCACACTGAAGTGAGGCAACAGTTGCTTCTCCAAGACCATTGCTGATGTCGTTCCCTCTTGGTGTTTTGTTAACACACACCTGAATGCCCCAGACCAACATTCTGGTTTCACAGAAGTCCGAACATTATGTTGGTTGGATGGTTGATGGTTGGTTGGTTGGTTGGTTGGTTGGTTGGTTAGGTGTGGGGTTGGAATGTTGGTTGGTTGGTTGGAATGTTGCTTGGTCAGTCGGTTGGTTGGAATATTGGTTGGTTGTTTGTTGGTTGGTTAGTTTGATTGTTGGTTGGTTGGTTGGTTGGTTGAAATGTTGGTTGATTGGTTGGGGATTATTGGTTGGTTGTGTTGTTCTCTCAGATCTGAAGTTTCTTTGGATAAAAGTGTCTGCTAAATGACAGTAGGCAATGACAACTAGTAGTAGTTGGTTGGATAGTTTTTGTTTTTTTTTAAGATTTTTTTTGGGCTCTAGTGGCCCTTTATTGAGATGCAGACTGGAAAGGGGTAGAGAGAGAACGGGGAAGACACGCAGCAAAGGTGCGCGGGCTGGATTCGAACCCGCGACCGCTGCAGGAGGACTGTAGCCTCAGTATATGAGCCGCCGCTTAACCCACTGCCCCACCGAGCGGCCCAAGTTGGTTGGATAGTTGATAGTTAGTTGGATTGTTGGTTGGTCGGTCGGTTGGTTGGAATGTTGCTTGGTTGGTTGGATTATTGGTTGGTTGGAATGTTGCCTGGTTGGTTGGATTGTCGGTTGGTTGGAATGTTGCTTGGTTGGTTGGATTATTGGTTGGATGGAATGTTGCTTGATTGGTTGGATTGTCGGTTGGTTGCTGTCAGTGGTTGACATTTCCCCCAGTTTGTGTTTCTGTTTTGCCCCGCCTGTCTTCCATCTGCCCTGATTGTATATCTGGTCTTGTCTTTCCCTTGCTCCTTGTGGTTCTGTCCTGTTTCTTTCCTCCATGTGTCCTGCCAAGTTTTTGCTCAAGTTTTTTGGATCCCTGTTTTTGTAGTTTTTGATCCTGCTAAGCAGCGCTTTGGTTTTTGGTTTCTGCAAAATAAACCCTGTTTTTGTTGAACTCCTGCCTCTCGCTCTCCTGCATCTGGGTCCTCACCACACCAGCCCCGACTGTTGGAATGTTGCTTTGTTGGTTGGATTGTCGGTTGGTTGGTTGGTTGGTTGGATTGTTGGTCGGGTGGAATGTTGGTTGATTGGTTGGTTGCATTGCTGGTTGGTTTGTCAGTTGGTTGGTTGGATTGCTAGTTGATTGGTTGGTTGGATTGTTGGTCGGGTGGAATGTTGGTTGATTGGTTGGTTGGATTGCTAGTTGATTTGTTGGTTGGTTGATTGGATTGTTGGTTGGTTGGTTGGTTGGTTGGTTGGTTGGTTGGTTGGTTGGTTTATGCTTCTCAAGCAGACCGTGGCAGGATGAAGATGTTTCTCTTGTTCCTCCTCCGAGGTTGTATTTGCTCACTAACTCCCTCTACTACCAGACAAGGTCTTTGATTACAGCTATTCCAAAACTAAAGAGGATGCACTAACCGTTGCACATGTCTGAAACAGAGTTCAGGTTATTTTAACTGTGTTTGTTGTTAATGTTGCTTTCGGATGATTTCTAGGACATTTTAACAACTTTGGAGAGATTTAGATTAATTTGCACATTTTAGTTTTCATTCAGACATTTGGATCATGGGGTTGCAGAAGAGTAGAGACACGTGGACACAGCGGACCCGGAGACGTCTCCGCCCTGCTGAACTGTCTCCTCAGAAGTTACTCAGTAATGTAACCGGGAGGTGAACGGCTGTATTTTGTGATGTAGATGTAATAAAATATTTTGTTTTTTTGTTATTTTGTCTGGCGTCTCTCTGCAGGAAGTTGCTGCTGATTGAGACAATAAAAGCCAAACCTGCTGGGACATCAGCAGTGAGACACCCGGGTTCCAGAGGGTCCAACTACCCGGGTTAGATGGAGTCAAGTCAGACTGAACTGCTGGTTCCATCCTCTGATGATTGACAGCTGTTTTCAAGTTTCAAGTTTAGTTTATTCATACATAGCCATTAAAATAAACGTATACAATTGAGACCAATCAGACATCTATAATGGTCCTTTGGCATGTATGAATGGGTCCCCCAAAGTAAGCTATTGAAAGCTTTTGGGAGGGGGCCCAAAGTTCATGAAGGAAAAATGAAATTTACAGTGCAATGTGGTACCGTTGGGAATATGAAAACAATAGACATTACAATACAGACAATCAAACATACAAATACACACAGTCATCCCAATATCTCCGTCATGTAGCAAGGGTATTTTATAAATAGGTAGACAGTAAATTTACTTTTAGATTTCTTTTAAAAATGGAGAGAGAACACAGCGTCTTCAGATCGTCATCAAGTCTGTTCCAGATCTGAGGCCCTGCAGACAACACTCATACCAGTGCAATGTAAATGCTGTTGTTTACCTGTTATGAAGTGTTTGTTCCTGGTTTGCTGTTGGTGCTGGAGGTGGCAGATAGGGAGCAGGCCCATCAGTCTGGGGTTTAGACCATTTACCACTTCAAACATTATGCAAGCATTATGGAAGAGATTGAATTCAGTAAGGCCCTGTCCCAATACTCCCCCTACCCCTCGTTTTCATCACTACCCCTAAATTTTGCGCATTCCCGTGAGGGTAGTGGTGTCCCAATTCCTCTTTTCACCTAGGGGGAGTGGGGAAAACGAGGGGTAGTGGCAATGAATCTGGCCCTACGGAGCGAGGGTTTTGCGATCCTCACTAGCTGAACTAGGGCCAGAAAAATTTCCCAGAATGCTTTTCGTCGTCATTTGCGGACTGAATCAAAAAAAAAAACATGGCGGACATTTCTTATTTTTTAGTGAATAAAATCAATATTTTGAGTTAGTTTCTGCATAGGCGTAGGTTACGCGGCAACGCGCGCCGTACGCCGTACCCTACGCCATAGGCTCTGCGTCGATTTAACGCGGAACCATAAATCAGCTCCGGAGCCGGCAGGCAGGCAGGAATCCCGACATTTTCGGAGCAAATTTCTTAACGGGCTTTATTTGGATAAACTGAGCCCAGGTTGGGGATCTTAACGGTTACTTTTACGCCTGAAAAAATATTAAAACTTAATAAAGTGGCATATTAACAGCGCTACAGCTGAAATTATAACAGCTTTTGGCTCTCAGCTTCCTGATTAGGGGTAGGGATGAAAACGAGGGGTAGTATTGGGACAGGCCCCTGGGAAGATTTCAAGTGCCCTAAAATCTGTCCCTTCTTTTTTAGGGGTAGTGAAGAAAAGAAGGGCGAGTGAAAGAAAGTAGGGCTAGTGAAGAAAAGTAGGGGGTGTATTGGGATTGGGCCTAAGTATTAGAAGACCATGGCGATAGAAAAGTGGGCGAGTGGGAGTATCTATAGCAGTCCAAGACATGGCACGTATGACTTTCTTTTGTAGGCTCTTAAGTTTTAGAAGGTAACTGGGAAAAGTGTTCGACCATATGACATTACAGTAACTCAAATGAGATTCAAAAATAGTTTTGTACATAGTAATTAAAGCAGATAATGGAACAGAATTTCTGAGCTTGTAGAATAGACCAACATATTTTGATAACTTCTTTGTCAGATGATCAATTTGGCATTTAAAGTTGACAAACTCATCAATATGGACCCCCAGGAATTTTGTGGAGTTAACTCTTTTGATCTCCTGACCGTCAATATTGATATGTAGCAGTTCAATATTAATTTAAGCTTAATTAATATTAAGCTGTCACTCCACTTGAGTGACAGGTTGGAGGTCAGTTACAGCTGAAGTCCAGGTCCTGGTTCCGGCTAGGGTCGCCACCCGTCCCGTAAAATACGGAATTGTCCTTTATTTGAGAAAAAAATGTTGCGTCCCGTATTGAACTAATACGGGACGCGATTTGTCCCGTATTTTCATTAACCCCCCATACACACGTCTGTCACACATCAACACTAAATTTAACAATAATGAACAAAATAAAACACAGGAAACATTAAGGCCAGCAAAATCTTTGTGGTGGGACAACAGGACCTGCTGCGTCTGTGCCCAGATCTTTATATGTTATTATTACTATTATTATTATTATTATTATTATTATTATATATATGTGTGTGTGTGCCAGACAGCGGGGAGGACTCGGGCTTCACCTCCAGGTAGGGGTTGGGAATTGGGAATTAAAAGTTGCGTTCCGTATTGAACCAATACGGACATATATTATGCTCTTATTTATTGATGTCATAATATACAGGTGAAGGTCGGAAAATTTGAATATATTGCAAAACGTCATTCGTAATAAATTTAACTAAAGGTGAAACAAATATATTATTTCCCCACTACATTCAAAGTGAGATATTTCCAGCCTTTATTTGTTATAATTTTGGTGATTATGGCTCACAGTTTATGAAAACCCCAAATAAAAAATAAATTAGAGAATATTTTATGAAATCAATAAACAATTCCATCATCAAAATTATAACGAATAAAGGTTTAACATATCTTGCTTTGCATGTAATAAGTTATAAGTTTAATAAATTAACTTTCACACTATATTCTAGTTGAATTATTGAAATAAATTAACCTTTACACCATATTCTAGTTGAATTATTGAAATAAGTTAACTTTTACACCATATTCTAGTTGAATTATTGAAATAAATTAACTTTTACACCATATTCTAGTTGAATTATTGAAATGAATATACTTTTACACCATATTCTAGTTGCATTATTGAGATAAATTAACTTTTACACCATATTCTTCACCTGTAGCTATATTATACATCTGGGCTGATGTGGACAAACATAGCATAGGAGGCTATTTCAGTTGCTAGTATGGTTGGCTGTCTGTCCAGTCATACAAGTTCAATGCTATTAAAGCACTTTAAACTTTAAATCAAAGCATTTTGTTTTTTCATATAAAATAAACACATTTTTATGCATTTTAGAAGTTTTGGGGCTTTTTTTTGGCTCCTGCGCTGCTGAAATCAGGGCGTCCCTTATTTCTATTTCTGAAAGGTGGCAACCCTAGTTCCGGCTGAAGCAGCCGGGTTGAAAGGAATTCAAGCGGCCCTTTGTTCTGAGAGGAGTCACATGGACGGGGGTCACATGACCGTCGCCGACCCCCAATCACGAGGAGAGGGGGTGACTTCCTGTCCACACCCCCAGGAATGACTGGGCTGAACGGGTCACATGACCTGGA
Source organism: Cololabis saira (assembly GCF_033807715.1). Taxonomy (NCBI): domain Eukaryota; kingdom Metazoa; phylum Chordata; class Actinopteri; order Beloniformes; family Belonidae; genus Cololabis; species Cololabis saira. The sequence continues at coordinate 11,540,171 of NC_084593.1, read as the reverse complement.
CTGTTTCTGAGGAACTTCTTCAGCCCAGACAGGTTTATGGGATGTCTGGTGAGGTCATTACCAGTGTTGTGCTAGTTACTGAAAAATAGTAACTAGTTACCGTTACTAGTTACTTCATTAAAAAGTAACTCAGTTATTTAGACCAAAAAGTAATGCGTTAGTATGAAAAGTAACGTTTTAGTTACTTTAAAAAAAAAAACATTATTTTAAATGCCCCCATTAATGCCCCTCTAGCCTTGATTTCAGCAGGTACTGTATGGATTTGCATTGTGCATCATGCTGCATTCTGATTGGCTAAACCGTCTCCCCGCTTCTTCACTTCCTGTATCAATAACGTTGGTTGCTTAGCAACAAGCTGAGAACGGCCAATGAGCTTCAGCAGCAGCTCAAGAACGGGAGCCTTTGATGAATCATTCATTACAGTTACATTCATTACAGTCTCAGAATCCATGGTGGCAGGTCGGTTTATAAGAAGAGAAAAGAGCAACAACAATGACCCATAACTATGTTCTTCTCTGGTAAAAACACACCTGCACCGCAGGCTTTAGGAGAAAAAGACGCTACAGAGCGAGTCGGGATGCAGCAGCAGCTCAAAAGAGCAGTGAAAAACGTGCGAGGCGGTGCTGATCTCCGCAATTTGAAGCCTTGTATAAAATAAAAGGTTCACACTTCGCGCATTTCACTTATCACTAGTTCTTTTTGGAACGTAACTCCCGCAAAAAACGAGGGATTACTGTAATGACAATATCTCCACGTTGCGAAACTCGCCTTCTCTTGGCTCGCCGTGATCGTCATGTTTTTGAATAAACACACTATGTTTCCTCCAGTCTCCTCTGTGGGGAAAAAAAGCTTCACTGTAGCTGCAGAAATAACGGAATAACGCACCGTTTGGTAACGGTAATTGAATTACTGAATTTAAAAAGTAATGCGTGAGAGTATTAGTTACTGCCAAAACTAACGGCGTTACTGTAACGCGTTACTAAATAACGCATTAGTCCCAACACTGGTCATTACCCAGCAGCCCCAGGGGGATCACAGTCCGAGCCAGCAGAGCAGCCCGGAGCATGACGCTCCCGCCGCCGTGCGCCAGAGTCGCTTTAAAAGCTCCTCTACTATCTGAATGCGTCTCCATGGGAACTGACTCCTCCCCGACAAATACAAGAAAGTGGGCAGAGCCAGCAGCCCCGGGGAGCTCTGGGTAATGCCAGAGACGTTCTATAAACGAGACAGCCCACTACGGTTGTGTTTCCTGTATCTGTGTCACGTGACTGCCCCGCCCCTTTACGAGACTAACAGCAGGTCCTGAGTCTATTGAGTCCTATGGGAAAAGTGAACGTGAGCACAGATTATTACCAATTCTTTCGCCCCATAGTAACCTAAGTAAATATGGGACCCATTTTTCAAAAGCCACAAACCTTCTGAACATTCTGACACCAAAATGGAAATTTTCAGACCGACAGATTAGGAGAAAATGAACTTTGTTTGAGACCTGTCTCTGTCTGAGCAACACACTCTCGCGAGATTTCCCATTGGATAAACTGAAATTTAAAATGAAAATAAAACTTGCTTTTTTACTTAATAATACTGTTATTGTTATTATTGAAGTCTTTTTGGAAGGGAAAAAAAAGAATATTAGACTTATCCCATGATCTTGTACTGGGTTGATATCAGACATTAAAGTAGCAGATTAAAAAAAGACGAGCGGCAAAATAAGGCGCAAATATTAAAGTTTACTGTATCTAGTGCTGTATGTTCCAAAACAATGTGGAGAGAGGGGCGGCCACGCCCACTTAGGAGACAGGAAGTGTAAACCATTTCATACCATTGGCAGAAACGGTAATGCGTTTTCTTCTGTATAGAGTATCTTTGGTAATTCTAATCAATACAGACGGGTCCAGGCCTTCAACGCTGCCAGACACAGTCGCCATGGCGACCCGCTCTGGGGGGGCAGGGGTATTTATGTTCCTCATAAAGTGAAATTATATACATTTATCAAGCTGTTATTCCACGTCAGCGGTTAGCGTAAGCTAACTGTGACTGATATAAGGTGGGCATGGCCAGTCGACTTCCGGGCTTTTCCATGAGCAAGACAGGACCAGGACCAGGACCAGGACCAGGACTAGGATTAGGACCAGGACCAGGACCAGGACCAGGACCAGGACCAGCCCCTCCGGGGTGTGTGTCTCCATGACACTGCAGCGCCACACGAGAAACCCGTTGCCCCTAACGACAACGCAGCCGACCGTCTTATCTGCTGTTCTCCATCTTCTTTTTTTTTCATTCAATATAATTACAACATATCTCTTTCCTTGAATGAAAGGGAACAGAAAGAAGGCTAAGCTTATTTTATCTGTCCCTTTTTCCTAAGAAATCAAATTTCAATTAATGTAATAATAAAAAAACAGAAACATCCTGCACAAGGAGGGCAAAGACCCAACATTGTGTGAGGGATATAGGCCCATCAGCTTACTCTGTAACGATTTAAAATTATTAACAAACATACTGGCACAGAGAATGCAGAAGTGTATATCAAAACTAATTAAACCAGATCAAACTGGCTTTATACCATCTAGACAAGGAGCTAATAATGTCAGGAGAACATTAAATCTGATATCATGCAGAAACAAAACCAAAACTACAACAAAGTTATAAAATAACACAAAACAGCTGTCGTCAAACACAGATAGTCGTATTCTTTTTTGATTCAAAGAAAAAAAAATGACAATGGTGCTAAAAAGAGAGAGAGAAAAAAAGAAAACCCACCTAAATTCTGATTCTCATTTCCTCTCATACCCTTTTATTTTCCTTCTCGGACACAGTCTGTTTGAACTCCTCCCCTCTGGACGGCGCTACAGAGCTCTGTAGCCAAAACCTCAGACTCAGAGACAGTTTCTTCCCCCGAGCTGTTGCTCTGAGTCTCAGAGGAATCACCCACTGTGCAATAGTAATGATAATAATGATAACCACAATCATATGCTGTAACAATGCACCTTTCAATAACCATGTCTACCTCATACTGCTGCACCTTTCACTTTTTTTTTTAATTGTATATATGTTAATAAGAGCTGTCATTTGTCTATTTACTGTACAGTGAGCAGAAATAACCGAGTCAAATTCCCTGTTTGACCTGACTTAAAATAAACCTGATTCTGATTCTCATATCCTTTTATTTTCCTCTTTTTTTTTTTATTGAACACAATTCACAAACAAAAACACACATTTATACAAATTGCTAGTGGAGGAAATATAATACAATATAAGAAAATAGAACATATTTTGGGAGGTATCATGAACAAGAGACAAACACACAAACAATAAGGAAAACATAAATAAACTTAATAACAAAAACAGTAAGGCGTCTTAAGGCAAATAGCATCGACATTTCAGAAAGAGATTAAAATAAAAGATACTTTGATATATCAGCTAATAGTTTTTTGACTTATTTGACTTAATTTTTTTTATTTTTATAGAGACAAAAAAACGTTTGAAATCATTTAAAAAACATTGGAAAGAGGGCTTCATTTTTCTCCACTTACAACAGTGTAAATTATATTTAGCCAGTAAACGAATGACATTAACCAAGAGAGACACTGATTTGTTAATTGTATCTATGTAAAAAATAATGAATACTTTATTACAGACTCAAAAGGTTCCATATAAAATACATAAAAATTACAGGTCACACATTAAAATACATGTGTAGTGGCCACTCACGAGCAGGACCCTGTTTAACTGTTTAACTATTTAAGTTAAACAGTTAAACTTTAACTGTTTAACTGTTTAACTGTTTAAGTTAAACAGTTTTTAACCTCCCGTTACCAACGGTAACAGAACACCAACAGAAAACACATCGTCATCATTAATAACGGCTAGATTCTTGTGAATTTTAACCTAAACAGTTAAACAGTTAAACAGTTAAACAGTTAAACAGTTAAAAAGTGTCCTGCTCGTGAGTGGCCACTACACATGCAAACATCTGTTCCAATGTTTCCATAGTCCAGATGTGAACCTTCTATCACTCCGTTTGATGTTAGTGAGTGCAGTTATTAGACAATTTTCTGACTCATGGAGTCGACACATAAATTTAAACATAAAATTCCTCAGCAGAGCATGGAAGGTGGGGACATAACAATTAACAAATAAAGTGCTTGCACTTGTCCATCTTGGAAGCTTAAGGAGGATCCTGAACGCATCATTATATGCAGTACTGGAGTTGAGGGGGGATGAGGGGGGATGGCATCCCCCCTGAAATAAAAACGGTCAAAATCATCCCCCCTTTAAAACTTAATCAATGAATGTGGTTTTACTGCTATTTCAACATTTAGAGTCATCACCAGAAAAATAACTTATTTGACAATTTTCACCTGTTTCATGTAAATTTTCACTTGAAATAAGTAGAAAAATCTGCCAGTGGGACAAGATTTATCTTCTCATTACAAGCAAAAAAATCTTGTTCCACTGGCAGATTTTTCTACTTATTTTAAGTGAAAATCTACTTGAAACAGGTGAAAATTGTTGTTTTTTTCCAGTGATGAGTCTTGTTTTAAGTGTAATAAGATTTTTTTTTAGTAAAATGAGACATTTTAACTAGAAATAGGACAAATATTCTTATTTTGAGTTTTTGCAGTGATCCATTTTACTTATCCTGTGAAGGACAGAGTCATATTGATAAGTTCAGAAAACTGTTTTTTATTGTTGTGTTTTGATGTATTTGTTGTAAGCCCAGTGGATATTTAAAGCTTACAGAAGGCTGCATTTAACTGCTGCTATGTCATTCCTGCAGTATTTCTGCAGGTGTTTTGGTCACTGCTATTATTTGTAATATATTATATTATTTGTAATCAGCACAAATTATCTGTCCCCATATGATAAAATCCACCATCCGACCTGATTTTTTTTTTACAACTCGAGTACTGATTATATGATACCTGCAACTTCTTTAGCTAGATAATTTAGATAATATAAGCGATTTTCTAATTTTTCCTCCTCGGTATTTTGCAATAAAATCAGTTTCAATCTCAACCGACGCTTCCTTCTCATCAGACGCGCCGCAGCCAATCAGCGCTCGCCTCTGCTGGCCGCTCGGCCAATCAGCGCCGTCCACGAGGTGCAGCTCCGGGGGGGGCGGGGCGGTCCGACGGGGATCCTCCGCCAGCCAATCAGCAGCTGACATTTGACAGGAGCCGTTTACCGGCCGACCAATCAGGGCGTGGCGGGGGCGGGGCTTTCCCCTGCCATATCCACCACGTGACCCTCCTCGGCAGCTCCAGGCGGTCGCATCGCAGAGCTAGAGGTGAGTCGCAAAGCGCCGCAAATCACACTTTTTACCCCCGTAGCGGACCGGGGTTCGGGTGTTCGCGGGGGTGACCCGCCCCACGGTGTTAACACGCGCCGTAAAACACGCACACGGGGCCGGGTTTTGCGGCGTTTGTGAGGGAGGTGTGACGGCACGCTGTCCGCGGAGCTAGCAGGCTAGCAGGCTAATCCCGGTGCTGCCAATCCTCGCTACAGCAGAGAAATTATACTTTAGGGTTCTGCGTCTGTTTTCAAAGTCTGATTGCCCCATCTTTTCTTGCACGATGTAAAATTGATAAGGGATGTTGAGTATTTGATCCTTCAAAATACAACTACCCATGACATGAATTGCGTTACACTTAGTGAATATTATACGATAATGAGGGAAAAAAACCCAATTCTATCGCTTTATTTTATATTCATTCAGCCATTGGCCTTTATTTAAGCAGGCAGGTCATTAAGAACTCACTCTTATTTACAATGACGGCCTGACAAGTGACAAGGACCACTTGGGAGGGGGGAGGGAAGTGGGCTAGGGAGTAAAACACAGTACAATTGTAGCTCTACAAAAGGTAGAAAACCATTAGAGAGCATTTTTAGGCAAAGCAGCAGAAATTGGCAGAACACCGGACCAACGTGGACCACCGAGACCCTCCTGGACCTGGGACTCTCGTGGACCCGGGACTCTCCAGTTAGTTAGTTAGTTAGTTAATATTTATTTTGGTCAGTCACAAACATACAGTTTTCTAGGCTTTCTAAGCTGACTTAATAAACTTGATTCTGATAACACAGGTTTTTCTCTGGTCAACATTGTGATTATTTTGACCGAAAAGGTCTGGGCTTGAAGCATAAAGCTTATCTTGCCCACCTTTTGATAGACTATACAAAAAGAACAAATGGACCCGAGACCCTCCAAACCCCTTAACAGCACGGTAATCACGCCCATAATGAATGACTCCACCTGGAGGGGGGTTAAAACTGAAATAAAACAATAATAAAACGTTCAGATGGTTAAAAGTGCTGGGTGGTGACGTCAGAGCGGTTAATTGGGCTGATAATTAGACGTAGTTTGATCAGGAGGAGGATAAGACTTGAGATTATCTGGTGGATTAGTGGGCAGGCAGATCCAGGGGCAGCCCTGAGCAGTACCGGGTCTGGCCACACGGGGACCGACAGGTCCTGGTCCGAGGACCTCGGCCTCCGAGGGATGGCCTCTTAAGAGACGGAGAGAAGGATGACCGGTCTGAGACGGACGGAGAGAAGGATGAGACGGATGGAGAGAAGGATGAGACGGATGGAGAGAAGGATGATCCATCTTAGACGGACGGAGAGAAGGATGAGATGAATGGAGAGAAGGATGACCGGTCTGAGACAGACGGAGAGAAGGATGAGATGGACGGAGAGAAGGATGACCCCTCTGAGACGGACGGGGAGAAGGATGACCGGTCTGAGACGGACGGAGAGAAGTGACCGGACGGAGAGAAGGGTGACCCCTCTGAGACGGACGGAGAGAAGGATGAGATGGACGGAGAGAACGATGACCCCTCTGAGATGGACGGAGCGAAAGATGACCGGTCTGAGACGGACGGAGAGAACGATGAGATGGACGAAGAGAAGGATGACCGGTCTGAGACGGACGGAGAGAAGGATGAGACGGACGGAGAGAAGGATGACCCCTCTGAGACAGACGAAGAGAAAGATGACCGGTCTGAGACGGACGGAGAGAAGGATGAGACGCACGGAGAGAAGGGTGACCAGAGCTACAGAAGTGTGACTAAACGTACTAAATCGGAACAATTTGGAGAATCCGTCTGAACACAGGAACCTCTGTTCCACGTCGGTCTCAGTCCAGTAAACGGTGATTTGTTCCTAGAAAACATTTCTATTTTAGTTATTTACGATGAAACGACTGGAATCCAAACAGATGTGAGACCTAAAGTGGAAAGTTTAGTCACTTTCTTGGTTTCCATCTTCGTTCGTGGCCTCGTTTTATGTCAATTACATTTTCCACTCTGCTGCTAATCTCGCGCGTAACCTTTTAAATATTGATACAAAATGTATTCAAATACACCTTTTTTAGTTGCTATGATATATTCATTTTGAATTTGGTGTCTTTAGTTTATAGTAGGAATCTAATATGGTTAAGTTTTTCTAGCTTTGTCATTTTTTATTTTTGGAGAAGATTAACCCAACTATTCAGCCAAAAATTGAATAATTACGATAATTTAACTCATAAATAAATACAAACAGGCTAAAATAAAAAATAATCTGGTTATTATTAATTTGATTAGTTTTCTTTACAGTGGTGCTAGCATTGACAGCAATGGCATTTAGTATTCATATTTGAGTCGTAGGGTTGCGAATTTCTGAAAAATAGACTTATGTTTTGCTAAAAGTTGAAATAAAATTAAACTTCCTGAGACCAGCGTTACTCTCCTTACAGACTAGTATCGTATGATTTATATAGAACTAAAAAAGGGGTCCCAGTCTAGAACCCTGTGGAACGCCAGTCCCAACGGGTTTCTGTGGAGTTTTTACATGAAACAAGATTTTAAGTGTTCAAAGAAGCAAAAATGAGCCGACCTGATTATTGATTTGATTTATCAGCTTATTATATTTTCTTTTTTTTCTTTTATTTGGAAAAGCCTTGATTTCACAGATGCAGATTTACGTAGCGTCAAAATCACTTCAAGTAAGTCAACATAACATTGGCATGACATTTTGTAGAACTTCTGATGTCCAATTTGCCTCCTGGCTCTTCCCAGAATTTTCTTTTTGTAAAATATTTAAATGGAAAGCTTCTCATCTTAAATATTACATACAGAAAATTACACACAAAGCAGAATGAGTTAAGATCGTGCTGTAGATTATATCATATTACAAAACACGTTTTGATCCCACTCCTTATTTTTGTCAAGTTAGCAAAAGTCAGACCTAATAGGTTTTATGTACTTAGACCACATCTTTGGGACTAGTTAGTAGTCGAGTCAATCCTTAAAAGCACTGGAGTCAATCACATTTCTCCTTCTCGATTTTTAGAGAGAGTGGCAACTTTTCCATTACATATATTTCATATATTCCTATCCATTCATCTATAGTGGGGGATTCAGTTTTTAACCACCTCCTTGTAACAGCTTTTTTGCTCGCTGCAAGCAGTATCTGTAGCAGTTTCTTATCTTTGTTATTCCACCCTTCAAATTGGATGTCACCCATATTATATAGTAGAGTATCAAACCGGTAAGGAATTTTGACTCCAAATATATTATCGTTTGTGATTTCCCCCCCAAATGGGGTATTATCACCAGTTTCAGAGGAGTGAGGTGACTGGCGTTCACACGGAAGCATCTGCTCGTGTCAGAGGAACTGGTCGGTCCGGTTCTCCCAACGGGCCGCTTCAACCGTTTAACTGACGTCTGAGCGACCCCGGCGTTGAGCAACGGACGCGTGGAGGGACCTGTGGGTGCTGCAGGAACTTCACCTGTCCAGATTCCTTCCTACCAGAACCAGTTTCCCACCCGTCAGGTTTTTGGGCGTGGCTTGAGGTTGCCACGCCCAGAAACTGGCGTCTGGCTTCAACACGTTATTGTACGAAAACTCGCTCAGTTCCCTCGGAGCTCCGTCAGGCGTCTCCGTCTCCATCAGGCATCTCCGTCTGGCGTCTCCGTCAGGTGCCCCAGCTCTGATATGTGATTAAGAGCAACCTGCCGCCGTGGCGTCGCCCGACCGGAAGGATAACAGCCTGGTTTCATTCAGCTGATTAAGATTAAGCTACGTCCTCTCGGCCAATCAGAGGCCACCGTTAAATCTCATTACTCCGCAGACGGCAGGAAGAGCTGCTGCTCCGTGGGAGGGAAAACCTGGCGGAAAGATTCAGACCTGAGAAATCAAATCATTCGGCCATTAAAACGTCAAAATCTGGAAAATTAAAAAAAGCTGGTGAAAGTTATTGTTCCCTGAATGAGGTTTAGAGGCGTCCGAAGGAGTTAAACCCCTAAATCCACCTCCTGAATGTCATTGTACTTCTTATTAAGAATTGAACCAAGACCAGGACTAGTTCATCTCAAGACCGAGACCAAATAGAAACCTAGTAATGTCCTGATCCTGCGTGATTGTAGAACATCAGCTTCATCCTGGTTCAGCTAGTTTCCATATGAGCTTGTTTTCAACTGCAGCTCAATAACACAGAGAAGTGGATGATGATGTTGAACTCACTATAAATGTTTTCATCCATCAGCTGAGATCAGATATGTGTGGCGACTGCACTACCGCTATTTCTACACTATTGGAGGATTGACTCCAGTGCTTTTAAGGATTGACACGACTACTAACTAGTCCCAAAGTCCTCTAGCAGAATAACCAGCTCCAACACCCCCCTCCACATCAGAAAAGTCATGAATAGTAAATGTTACTGATTTAAATGGGACTGAATTTGGAGATGAAACCTGAATTTTAGATATTAAAGATTGAAATTACATAATTTACCATTAAAGTAATCAGATTACACGTATATCAGCATCACTGAAATGGACCTGATGCTTAATCAATCACAACGATGTGCAAATATTATTCATATATTTATTCAAACAAGGCCGTTATAAAGACCAGGACCACAAAAAAGTGGTCTTGAGACATACATGTCTATCAAATATTAATAATAATAATAATAAATAAATAAAAGTACAGCTGCATGCTTCAGTCATCACCTCAAAACTACACCTCGAAGCTAAGCTAACAGATGTGGGAGTGGGGGGGGGGGGGGTCTAGGTGGCGGTTGGGGGCGTCTTGGGTTGCCGTGGCGACCTGCTGCAGGTTAATCTGATGAGGTGTGTGTGTGTGTGTGTGTGGTGAGTAACTCAGCCGTCCTGCAGGGATCTGATTAAGGTTGCCGGCGCTGGCTGGTCTCCATGGCGATGAGTGGGGTTTATAGTTTTATCTGGATCCTCATCAGCTCCAGCAAAACTGCAGATATTCCTCCTGGGGTTCGACACATAATACACAGTACATTACAACAAAAAATTTAAATCAAACCTAAAGAGGAAGCATATAAAAAGATAAGTAATTCCTTTTAACATTTAAATACAAATAAAAACAATACATATTCATACATTTTATAACATCAACAAATTCAAACAATGTATAGTTATCATAGTTTGCACCAATAACCATTTTTGATAAATATTCATATACATATATATATATATATATATATATATATATATATATATATATATATATATATATATATATATATATATATATAAAAAAATGTTGCCGGGGGAACGTGGGTTAACAGTTAGAGGGCGGCGGTTAGGAAACCCGCTCCAGAACATACGGGACCGGGGCCGGTTCTGCTGCTACATGTCTCATGGAAAGGTCGTATCTGAGGAACGGCCCGACCGATACGGACCCGGGTCGGTGTTATCCGGTCCCTAGCGTCCCCCCACCTGACCCCCGTCCCCCTGGTCTCCACAGATCATGCATTCGAGGGCGGTGTTCCTTCTGCTGGCGGCAGGCCTCCTGGTCCTGGGCCAGACCCCGGCCTGCCGGGCCCACGGAGAGCTGGAGGACGCGCTCGGGGACGAGGACATGGACGTGGAGGACGAGCTGGACCTGGGGATGGTCGGCGCCGAGGAGGACGACGACGGGGACCTGGACGGAGACGTGCAGGACGACGAGGCCCCGCCCACACCCAAGACCCCGCCCGTACCCAAGGTAGGAGGAGCCTGTTGAGTCGACCTGGTTCTTCTGGGTCGGGGGGGAGGAGAAGTCTGCACGGTTTCCCAAGATGCATTTGTCTCAGGAGGTCGTTTAGATAACGAACCACTGAGCTGATCTACTGATTTACCGACATGCTGATCTACCGACCTGCTGAACTACCGACCTGTTGACCTGCTGATCTACCGGCCTGCTGATCTACTGATCTGTTGACCTGCTGATCTATCGACCTGTTGACATGCTGATCTGCCGATCTACCGACCTGTTGACCTGCTGATCTATCGACCTGTTGACCTGCTGATCTATCGACCTGCTGATCTACTGATCTGTTGACCTGCTGATCTATCGACCTGTTGACCTGCTGATCTATCGACCTGCTGATCTACTGATCTGTTGACATGCTGATCTGCCGATCTACCGACCTGTTGACCTGCTGATCTGCCGATCTGCCGACCTGTTGACCTGCTGATCTGCCGATCTACCGACCTGTTGACCTGCTGATCTGCCGATCTACCGACCTGCTGATCTGCCGATCTACCGACCTGTTGACCTGCTGATCTGCCGATCTGCCGACCTGTTGACCTGCTGATCTGCCGATCTACCGACCTGTTGACCTGCTGATCTGCCGATCTACCGACCTGTTGACCTGCTGATCTGCCGATCTACCGACCTGTTGACCTGCTGATCTGCCGATCTGCCGACCTGTTGACCTGCTGATCTGCCGATCTACCGACCTGTTGACATGCTGATCTGCCGATCTACCGACCTGCTGATCTGCCGATCTACCGACCTGTTGATCTACCGGCCTGCTGATCTACTGACCTGTTGACATGCTGATCTGCCGATCTACCGACCTGTTGACCTGCTGATCTGCTAATCTACCGACCTGCTGATCTACTGACCTGTTGACCTGCTGATCTGCCGACCTGCTGATCTACCGACCTGTTGACCTGCTGATCTATCGACCTGCTGATCTACTGATCTGTTGACCTGCTGATCTGCCGATCTACCGACCTGTTGACCTGCTGATCTGCTAATCTACCGACCTGCTGATCTACTGACCTGCTGATCTACTGATCTGTTGACCTGCTGATCTGCCGACCTGTTGACATGCTGATCTATCGACCTGCTGATCTACTGATCTGTTGACATGCTGATCTGCCGATCTACCGACCTGTTGACCTGCTGATCTACCGACCTGCTGATCTGCCGATCTACCGACCTGTTGACCTGCTGATCTACCGACCTGCTGATCTGCCGACCTGCTGATCTACCGACCTGTTGATCTACCGACCTGTTGACCTACTAGGGGGTTAACGATACACTAATCTCACGATAACGATACGATATTATAGCAGTTAGGGCTGAACGATTTTTGAAAATCTAATTGCTATTTTTTTCCTCAATATTGCGATTGCGATTTAATATGCGATTATTTTTTTCAAGGTCCTGTTCTCATGTATTTTTCAACTACACAAGCAATAAATCAGTCTGTTTTATAATAAACAATGCCAGATTTATTTAAAGCACAGATTACAACAATAAAGAAAACAAATTTGTGCCTTTACCTCTTTAACACGTCTACACATGGGTCGTTCTCTCTGAACCCAAACCGGGTTAAACTTTAGCCAAAACGAGGCGTAGTTTAATAGAAAAACACAGAAAAACTCCCACAGGGAACAAAAAACCTTCCTCACAGGCAGTACTCGAAAAAAAAATCAGGGGGGATGGTGGATTTTATCATATGGGGACAGATAATTTGTGCTGATTACAAATAATAAAATATATAACAAATAATAGCACTGACCTGCAGAAATACTGCAGGAATGGCATAGCAGCAGTTAAATGCAGCCTTCTGTAAGCTTTAAATATCCACTGGGCTTACATCAAATACATCAAAACACAACAATAAAAAACTGTTTTCTGAACTTATCAATATGACTCTGTCCTTCACAGGATAAGTCAAATGGATCACTGCAAAAACTCAAAATCTTAACGAGAATATTTGTCTTATTTCTAGTTAAAATGTCTCATTTTAGTGAAAGAAAATCTCATTACACTTAAAACAAGACTCATCACTGGAAAAAAACAACAATTTTCCCCTGTTTCAAGTAGATTTTCACTTAAAATAAGTAGAAAAATCTGCCAGTGGAACAAAATTTTTTTTTGCTTGTAATAAGAAGATAAATCTTGTCCCACTGGCAGATTTTCCTACTTATTTCAGGTGAAAATTTACTTGAAACAGGTGAAAATTGTCACATTTTTCTGGTGTTATTTTTCTGGTGATGACTCTAAATGTTGAAATAGCAGTAAAACCACATTCATTGATGAAATGACATAAGGGACATCAGAACTTCTTCATAAATAACTCAAAAATCACAGAGAGAAAAAAAAACACCAGCAAACTAACAAACAAACCAATAAAGCTTAACAAAACAAACCAGCAATTAACAACTCACAGCCGCTCTTTAACTTCTCCTGATGAGCTGAAAGGGCTGCAGCTGGTTTAAGGCTGATTTATGGTTCCGCGTTACACCAACGCAGAGCCTACGCCGTAAGGTACGCGGTACGCGCATCGTACGGAGCGCGTCGCCGCGTAACCTACGGCGTAAGCTCTGCGTCGATTTAACGCAGGACCATAAATCAGGCTTCACAGCGCAACTGTCCGCCCGGCTCGTGCTCGGCGCCGCGCGCAGCTCCTCGCCGACTCCGCGTTCATATATTTAATACATTTATAAAGCCCATATATTTATAAAGCCCTGCCTTGCCGAGCCCCAACCCTGAGGCCACGGTAGATACAGTAGGTTACAGGCGGACACGCAGCACTGTTGACTTTTTTTCTCTGCCGGCAACGTGACCAGATCACGTGACTGGTCAAATCGCAGCCTTTGCGGTTAGAAAATCTCGTTTTATCACATTGCGATATTATCGCAAATGCAATTAATCGTACAATCATCGTGCAATTAAAGCCCTAATAGCAGTATTTTTTAACAACCTTGAATGAGGAACATATGACTGGAAAAAATTGTCTTTTATTTGAAAGACACAAAATACAAAACAATGCTTTGCATTTGCCCCATTGTTCCAGTTTGTAATGCTTTATAACTGTTTAAGTTTTAAAGAGAAAGCCAGGCCAACCATTTTCCACAAACTGAACTAAAAGTAAATGTCAGGTTTGCATTATGCATCTTCAGTTTCATACAAGTACAAATATTTTGCCACAAACCGAATAGTTTCTCTCATGTATGATTTGACTTTTTTCTTTTCCAGAAATTTAACAACTAAAATTAAATAAATAAATAAAATTAAATAAATACATACAATTTTACATCATAAAAAAGATTGATTCATGATCACCTTATAAGTGTAAGAGGAGATTTATTTTTGTTAAGAAGGTTATTTTGGTAATTCAGGGTTCATTATTTTATAAATATATTCTGATATATTGTTACACCCCTATGATCTACTGACCTACTGACCTACTGACCTGCTGATCTACTGTAGTACTTCCAGCAGGGTTAATCCCTCCGTCGTCGTGGTAACCCGCTCCCCTGTGTCTCTGACCTCCAGGTGACCTACAAGGCCCCGGAGCCGATGGGGGAGCACTTCTTCGCCGAGTCCTTTGACCGCGGGACTCTGGACGGGTGAGGAACAACAATCAGAACCAGAACGTTCAGGGTTCTGACCCGGATGGTCTCAGTACCAGAACCCCGTGGTTCTGGTACTGAGACCGGTTGTCTTTGTCCAGGTGGGTTCTGTCCAGCGCCAAGAAGGAGGACACGGACGAGGACATCGCCAAGTACGACGGTAGGTCCGGCGGCCCGGCCCGCCCTCCCCAGAACCGGTCACCTGGTGCCGTGGTTCTGGTTCTGACCCGTGTCCCCCCCCAGGGAAGTGGTCCGTGGAGGAGATGCGGGACAGCAAGCTGCCCGGAGACAAGGGCCTGGTTCTGAAGTCCCGGGCCAAGCACCACGCCATCTCGGCCCAGCTGCTGCGACCGTTCACCTTCGAGTCCGGCCCGCTCATCGTGCAGTAAGTGTCCACGCGGCGGGTCGGGGCGGTTCTGACTACGGCTTGGTATTGATTAAATGTCAAGAATTAATTTGATTCTTAAGATTCAGAATCGATTATCAAGATTTGATTCGATTCTGATATTGATTTGGGTTAGTGTTATTAAAACAGTTTTTTGAGCTGTTGCATGAATTACATGACTGTAGTTCTGCAACATATTAATACTAGTATTATATTGAGATTCAACAGCAAGTATTGCAGCTAATGATGCTGTAAGGACCAATCAGCTCCCAGAATGCTGATAGAACTGCTTTCAGAAACATCGTGGGTCAGAATTACCAAACAGATCCAGGGAGGAAACAGAGACGGATGAAATCGGTTTATTTTTTCCCACATTCCATTTTAATAGTATTTAACAGTATTTTAAATTTTAATCAATTTTTGTTCTATTTCAGTTTTACATTTTTGAGAATTCGGTTTTTAGCATATTATGCAAATGTAACCCCAAGACAGTATATAAAGTAATGCAATTATAACTGAAAACTTTAATGTTTTCATACCTTTAAACATATTTAAAGGCAAAAACATGGTACCAATTATTCTTGTGTCCAACAAAACATTCCTTTTTTGGGAACAAACAAAAAAATACCAAAAGTTGTAATTATGATAAAAAAATCGATCTCTAGACATACGAATTGATTTTTAGGAATGAATATGGGAATCGATTTACAATCGGAAAGTCGATTTTTTTTCTCAACACAGGCCTAGTTCTGAATAGGGCTGCAACTAACGACTATTTTAATAGTCTACTTGTCACCGACTATTGAAACGATTAGTCGACTAATCGGATAATTTTTTTTAAATTTAGTATGAGGTTGCTTTAATTATGTGTCAAATGATAATAAACACAAGAAAAATGGCACTAGAGCCCTGCTATAGCGGGACTGTTTCCTTCATCCTGCTCCCGCCCGCATCCGCAAAACTCTGAGAATTCATGCCTGCACGGTGCACAATAATAGAGATGCATTGATTTAGTGTCTTCTCCCGTCCCGCAAGAGAAATGTCCAGACAAATCTGATTTAATGTTAATAACATGATAATTGTGTAGCTTGATGGATGCACCTGACTGAAAGTTAAATGCAAATCCATCATTGTCATCGCATGATTTTTCGCCTTTCGCGCAGCATCAATTATGATTGAGGTTAAAGCAACGAGAGTAGGCTGTGAGTGGCTCAAATAATACTAATAAATAACATGAAATAAACAAAGTTAACGAATGAAACAAATTAATTTAACAAATGAAAATAGGCTTAATGTCTTACCAAGGCGAGTCCGTTTCGTTCAACACTCAACGTGCTTTCTCTTCAAATGCATTAGCGACGTGCACCCGTGAAAAGCAAAGTCGGCTTTGCAAACCTTGCAAGTCATCTCTTTATTCGCCGTATCGAGGCTAAAATGCTCCCAAACTTTTGAAGTTTTATTACGGGCAGCTGCTGAGACGCTATCATGCATACGCGACTCTCAGCAGAGATTGTATTGAAGTGAGACGCCTCACTCCGTTGGAGAAACACGTCTGGCGACAACTGTCGACAATGGAATTCATTGTCGGCAATTTTGATTATCGATTTTTGTCGACGTCGATGAATCGTTGCAGCCCTAGTTCTGACCCGGTTCTTGTCTGCGCAGGTACGAGGTGAACTTCCAGTCCGGCATCGACTGCGGCGGCGCCTACGTGAAGCTGCTGTCCCAGACGCCAGAGCTGAGCCTGGTGGGTACCGTGGGGGTCGGGGGTCGCGCCCCAGCCGGGCCGTGGTACCAGAACTCTGGTGTCTCTCTTGCAGGAGGAGTTTGTGGACAAGACGCCCTACACCATCATGTTCGGACCAGACAAGTGCGGCGAAGACTACAAGCTGCACTTCATCTTCCGGCACCGGAACCCCAAGACCGGAGAGGTTGAGGAGAAACACGCCAAGAAGCCCGACGCCGACCTGCGGGGATATTACACCGACAAGAAGACACATCTGTACACACTGGGTAGGATACACACACACACACACACACACACGTACACACTGGGTAGGAAACAGACACCTGTAATTGGGATTTAATATGCCATTATTTTTTCAAGGGTCCTGTTCTCATGTATTTTTCAACTACACAAGCAATAAATCAGTCTGTTTTATAATAAACAATGTAAGATTTATTTAAAGCACAGATTACAACAATAGATTACAGATTACAACACGTCTACACACGTCTGTACACAGGAGTGTTATGGGTCGTTCTCTGAACCCAATCGCACAACACCAAACCAGGTTAAACTTTAGCCAAAACGAGGCGTAGTTTAATAGAAAAACAAATAATTCAAAAATCACAGGGAATAAAAAAACACTAGCAAACTAACAAACAAACCAACAAAGCTCAGAGTTAACAAAACGAACCAGCAATGAACAACTGGCAGCCCCGCTCTTTAACCTCCTGATGAGCTGAAGAAAGAAAGATTCCCCTAGTACTCCCACAATGGGGAAATTCTTTCTCTGCATTTAACCCATTTTCTAGTTGAACTAGTAGCAGTGGTCTGCCATGCAATGGCACGGCGCCCAGGGAGCAGTAAGGGTTAAAAGGTGGTTGACTTTGGTTGCAATCCAGGGGCTTGAACCTCCAGACTCCAGCCCTCCTCTGTAACCACTAGGCTGCCACTCCCCTTTAACCTCCTGATGAGCTGACGAGCTGGAGGTTCAGGCTCACAGCGCGACTCAAGGCTGATTTATGGTTCCGCATTACACCAACGCAGAGCCTACGCCGTAGGCTCTGCGTCGATTTAACGCAGAACCATAATTCAGGCTTTACTGTCCGCCGGCGCGCGCCCGGCTCGTGCTCCTCGCCATGCCGACTCCGCGCTCATATATTTAATAAATTTATAAAGCCCATATATTTATAAATCCCCGCCTGGCCGACGCTGAGGCCATGGTTACGTGGCACCGCTCTGCTCACTCGCACATTACGTGACCAGATCACGTGAGAGATCAACAGGTCAAATCGCAGCCTTTGCGGTTAGAAAATCTCGTTTTATCACATTGCGATATTATCGCAAATGCAATTAATCATTCAGCCCTAGTAGAGACACACACACACACACACACACACACACACACACACACACACACACACACTCTCTCTAAACCTGTAGTCCAGACCACCTAGACCCAGAGTATTAAGACCAGACCAGACCCAGACCTCCCACTCAGACCTGGTTCTGACCTGGTTCTGACCCCTCCCTCCCCCCCAGTGCTGAACCCCGACAACACCTTCGAGGTTCTGGTGGACCAGACTCTGGTGAACAGCGGCAGCCTGCTGACGGACATGACACCGCCCGTCAACCCGCCCGCCGAGATCGAGGACCCCGACGACAGCAAGCCCGACGACTGGGACGAGAGACCCAAGATCCAGGACCCAGACGCCGCCAAGCCCGAGGACTGGTGAGTACCGCTGACGTCTGGTTGCCGTGGTTACGGGTGCCTGGTTGCCTTGGTTACGGGTTAGTGACGCTCCCCCCTACCCGCAGGGACGAGGACGCCCCGGCTCAGGTCGCGGACCAGGACGCCGTGAAACCAGACGGCTGGCTGGACGACGAGCCCGAGTACATCGGAGACCCGGACGCCGTCAAGCCTGAGGACTGGTGGGTAACCGTGGCAACGCCGCCTCACGACCCCCCCCCCCCCCCCCCAGGTCCCGTTCTGACCTCCGTCTCTGTCCCGCAGGGACGAGGACATGGACGGCGAGTGGGAGGCCCCCCAGGTCCCCAACCCGGCCTGCGAGACGGCCCCCGGCTGCGGCGCCTGGACCCGGCCCATGGTGGACAACCCCAACTACAGGGGCAAGTGGAAGCCCCCCATGATCGACAACCCCAACTACCAGGTGAGTCCCTGGACCAGGTCCTGGACCCGGTCTCCACTAGAGATGCACCAATCACTGATCTCCAAAAGCAGTATCTGCCGATCCCGATAGCATGAGAGCTATTGAAATCCATCCAAGTTCTTCAATATTGTTGTCTCATGTACAACACTGACATCATATTATTAGGATATGAGAAAGTATCATGAATTGTCTTTTTTTATTTCAGGCTGAGGCAATATTTCACCCTCTAGTCCAGGGGTGTCGGACTCCAGTCCTCGTGGGCCGGTGTCCCTGCAGGTTTTAGATGTTTCCCTGCTTCATTGCACCATGATACAAGTGACTGTCATCAACAGAACTATCCAGACTTTGATGACAAGCTGGTGACGATGATTAATTAGAATCAGGTGTGTTAAAGCAGTGAAACATCTAAAACATGCAGGATACCGGCCCTCTGGGATTCAGTTTGACACCTGTGCTCTAGAGTATAATAATAAATGTGTACAACACAACAAGTGCACCAACACAGACATGTCACTCTCTAAAAGTTGATACAAGTTGTAAACTATAAACCTTAGTTTTTCTGTGGAAAAAGGAATTAAATCTTAAAATTAATTATGTAATTATTAAGCTTTGTAAAAGCTTTAGCAATAGCATTTGCCGCGTGTGAAGAAACTCATGTGAGTGAAGCAAAACTCTTCACACTAGAACTCCAAATGTCACTCGTGAAGCGACTGACACGACTGTCGTCCTGCGTGAGGGTTTGGATGTGACTGTATATAGTCTAGTAAAACTCAGACATTCATCAGTAAAATATTAACGACTCTGCAGCGCGTACCGGGATCCAAGCAGCTAACGATGTGTTTAAACCCGAAAGCAGCTGATGATCAAGGCTTATGAATCCATTACCTTACGATATAGTTCTTATTTTTCTTGCTGTCCTTTATAGTTCTCTGTTACGTTCAGCTGAGTTAGCGCCGTTGCTCCTTTTCTTTCTCTGCCTTAAAGGCAGCCAACTTTGGCAACTCAATATACTCCTTTTGTGTGAGAAACTTTCAAATGTCTTATCAGCTTCGTTGTGTTGAAATTTTTTAATAACATTCCTCTTCGGGGTATTTCCTTTGAACACCTTGCAAACTGCAAATTTGTTGTACTTTTTGGACATTGTAAAACTTGGCGGTTTGTTGTTGTAAACGTCATCAAATCGGCCGCTTTGAACTATTTTCCGATCTC
Organism: Cololabis saira; assembly: GCF_033807715.1. Taxonomy (NCBI): domain Eukaryota; kingdom Metazoa; phylum Chordata; class Actinopteri; order Beloniformes; family Belonidae; genus Cololabis; species Cololabis saira. The sequence continues at coordinate 11,520,023 of NC_084593.1, read as the reverse complement.
TGATCAAAACCGATCAGAGCATTATCAGCCGATACCGATCGGTTGCCGATCGATCGGTGTATCTCTAGTGCTGACTCAACTCTCTGGTTCCAGGGCATCTGGAAGCCCAGGAAGATCGCCAACCCGGCGTTCTTCGAGGACCTGCAGCCGTTCAAGATGATCCCCTTCGGCGCCGTGGGGCTGGAGCTCTGGTCCATGACCTCCGACATCTTCTTTGACAACTTCTTCATCACCAACGACCGCAACACGGCTGAGCGCTGGGCCACCGACGGCTGGGGGCTGAAGAAGGCCGCGGAGGGCGCCGCCGAGGTGAGTCCGGGTTCACGCAGGGCCCCAGGGTCGTCGTCCTGGAACCTCCAGAGGAGCAGGAAACTCCATAACTCAGTTTAGACGGTATGACCATATAAGGAGATCTGCTCTCTGTGACATCATCAAGTGCGAGTTGTAGAAAAAAAGCTTCCAGAGGACGAGGATTTGATCCAAAGGAGCAGAAAACCACGGCTGGTTTTCTGTTTTTTGATTCAAATGTCAAGATCGGAATCGAATCAAATCTTGATAATCGATTCTGAATCTTAAGAATCAGAATCGATTATCAAGATTTGATTCGATTCCGATATGGATTTGGGTTAGTTAGTTATTAAAACTGTTTTTTGAGCTGTTGAATGAATTATATGACTATAGTTATGCAACATATTAATACTAGTATTATATTGAGATTCAACAGCAATTATTGGCAGCTAATGATGCTGTAAGGACCAATCAGCTCCCAGAATGCTGATATCACTGCTTTCAGAAACATTGTGGGGCAGAATTATCAAACAGATCCAGAGCAGCAAACAGAGACGGTTTTATTTTTGACCAGATTCTGGTTTTATTTTTTTTCCCAGATTCTGGTTTTAATTTTTTCCATTTTTGGTCTATTTCAGTTTTTAATTTGGTTTTTAGCATTTGATGCAAATGTAACCCCAAGACAGTATATAAAGTAATGAAATACAGACAATTTATGTAATTATAACTGAAAACTTTAATGTTTTCATACCTTTTTAAACATATTTAAAGGCAAAAACATGGCACCAGTTGTTCTTGTGTCCAACAAAACATTCCTTTTTTGGGGATAAACAAAAAAATACCAAATGTTGTAATGTAATGATGAAAAACAAATCGATCTTTGGACATACGAATTGATTTTTAGGAATTAATATGAGAATTGACTTTTTGAACACAAGCCTGCAGAAAACTCCTAACTCAGTTTAGACAGTATGACCATATAAGGAGATCTGCTCTCTGTGACATCATCAAGAGCGAGTTGTAGAAAAAAAGCTTCCAGAGAGAGGTTTTCAGCTCCGTGTAACGCAGCAATTTGTGCTGCTACGTTTACTATGCTATGTTTACGAGCCTCGGGTTACGTGATGATGGTTGATCATAGCGATGTTTAAGGCCTCGCTGGTTCCTGGGGGGCCCAACAGTTCCGGGAAGAGTTCTGGGCTCATGAATGTCTCTCGTTGCAGCCCGGTCTGGCTGCTCAGATGCTCAACGCTGCGGAGGAGCGTCCGTGGCTCTGGGTCGTGTATGTCCTGACAGTAGCGCTGCCGCTCGTGCTCATCGTCGTCTTCTGCTGCACTGGCAAGGTAACGCACGCACACACACACACACACACACACACACACACACACACACACACACTTGCCCGTGTGGGTCGTCTCCATAGAAATTACATGTTGTACTTTAATGCCTTCTGTTTGCTCCTGGAAGCTAATAGAAGCTCGTATAGAGAACGGTATCGGGCCGAGTTCAGAACCCTGTGGAACACCACGACCAGTTCGGCTCATGAAGACTCCTTGTGCACTTGAACAATTATATTTGTTTAGTTTTTTCTTTACTTATCTTGCACTTTATGTCCAGCACCTGCGATGAAGCAGCTGTAACTTCGTTGTTCCGAAATATGAACAATGACGATAAAGAATCTTGAAACTGGATATTAATCAGTAGGGGTGTAACGATACACTAATCTCACGATACAGTACGATACACGATATTGCCAATATCGCGATACACTTTGTCACCTCCACGACACGTATTGTGACGTTTTTGTATCGAGAAATTTCGTGGCACGATATATTGTTACACCCCTATTAATCAGATAAGTTATCGTGAAAGTTTTTGTTGCATTTTTATTTATGTATGTTGTAACTGTCCGCAGCGACGATCTCAACCAGCTCAGGGTCAGATGAGTCTCTCCAGCTTACAGGGAGATTATAACGAAGCCGGACCCCCGACCCGCCGCGCCTCTGGCCCCGCCCCCGGCCCGGTGACTGCTAGCATAGCTTCACGTGGTGTTCTCGTGTGTGTGGTGGGCTAGCGTAGCTCTGTGGTGGGCTAGCGTAGCTCTGTGGTGGTCGTGACGTCGTCGTGGGTCCATCACGGGCCGGTTCTGGTTCAGGGGCCTCCCGGGTCCTGAACCAGAACCTCGGCTGGTAGTGAGTGAGAGGATCTCTGAGGTCTCGGGGACCCAGACTGAACCTCTGTGGTGTTTTGTCCTGCAGAAGACGGCGGCGGCGTCTCCGGCGGAGTACAAGAAGACGGATGAACCTCAGCCCGACGTGAAGGAGGAAGAGGAGGAGGAAGAGGAGAAGAAGAAGAGCAGTCCAGGTGCTTGCCGCTCGCCGCCCCGAGAACCGGAGCTCCGTCAGACTCCTGCCCTCTGTAATCGTCTGGTTTCTGTTTCAGCCGGCGGAGAAAAGAGCGACGGAGAGGACGGTCCTGCTGAAGGAGAGGAGGACGGAGAAGAAGAGGAGGAGGAGGAGGGAGACGGAGACAAGGACGACGAGAAGGAAGACGAGAAGGGGGCCTCAGGAGACGAGGTGAGTTACTCACCCGTTGGTGTCACGAATCAAGAATCTGACGCTCGAAGATGAAAGACAGTGGTTCTCCAGGGGATTCCCAGGGCTCTCTAGGAATCTCTGAGAATCCCCAGGGATCTCAAGTGTTCTCTAGTGCAACCCTCTTCCAACCCCCGGGCCTTGGCCCGGTACCGGGCCGTGGGTCATTTGCTACCGGGCGCACAGAAAGAAAAAAATATTTCTGTATCCCCGACTGATGATGGTTGACTCTGAAACTGATGGTTCACAATGTTTTTATTCTTTGGATATACAGTAAATACACTGCAAACACACCATAAGAGCTATAAAGGAATAAAATAAAATAGAGTTAGTCTTTCTACATTCATATAAGTTTCATTTAACTTAAATACAGACTGACACAGCTGCTCCCTCTGTCATTAATAAAGCTACTGTTAACCACAATACATGAATAACCACTGCAACCAAACTCAAGCTGGACAAAATTACGGAATAAAATTTGCAAAGAAAACAAATCCTTATCAGAAGGTGCTTTTTGTGTCAGTTAGGCTCCACTTTAGCATTCCCGACACTCGTTTAGTCTTTCAGACAAACTTTCTACTGCTGTTAAACTTTTACCGTTAAAGTCCGAAGCGCCGGATGTTTACGAGGTCGCGGCGAGACGCCTTCATAATAAAAGCACTAAATATCGGTCTCATTAATATATAACAAATAAAATAAAAGCCTGGCTTTAAATAACGTTAATGAGAAAACAAACATAAGAACTCATTTATAGAAATACTCATATTAAAGGTCATTTTACAATTTCCATTATTTTATTTTTTCGAAAATGTTTCATTATTATTATTATTGTTATTACTATAGAGTAAATATCACAGTTTTTAATGCTGATCTTGTCATTTTTATTTAGTTTTTATCAGCTACACCTTTTAGATTGGGCTGTGAAAATATTGTTAGACATTAAACCGCGGTACAGAAAAGGTTGGGGACCACTGATCTAGGGATCCCCAGGGTTCTCTGGGGATCTTTAGTGATCTCTAGGGATCCACCAGAGTTCCCCAGGGTTCTCTGGGGATCTTTAGTGATCTCCAGTGTTCTCCAGGATCCACCAGGGTTCTCCAATCGTCCTGGATGATGTGGTTTTAGGAACCATCTTTGTTTAGTTGTTTTAGGGTCAGTCTTGTCGTCTGTGTCACCGGCTCTCGTCTTCTCCCCCCAGAAGCTGGAGGAGGAGGTTCTCCGGCGGTCCCCCAGGAGCAGGAGAGTGAGGAAGGAATGATGTCCCCGAGTCCACGTCCCTGACCTCTACGCCCCTCCTCCCCTTCCTCCTCCTCCTCTTCCTCGACTCCTCTGCTCTGAGGCGACGAAGCCTGAATGGAACCAGTGGAAGCAGTGACAGGAAATCAATCGACGTCCACGAGGACCCTCCCACCTGATGATGATGATGATGAAGAAGATGATTCCGGACTGCGTTTGTGTGACTGACTGAAAGCATTTTTGTTCTTTTTAAGAGATTAACTGAGATTCACTAAAACTTCCTGCACCATTCCTAAACTCCACCCGAGCGACCTGTCTGCTGAAGCTCCGCCCCCTGGCTGCCTCCACCAACCAGCAGCCAGCGTCAGATCTTCGCCGCAGGTGGAGGTGAACGGACTGTCCACGAACGGGTTTCCGAACACGGGAAGTTTGAAATGTCTAACCTCCGAACCGATAACTAACTACTAACCGTTTCTAACGTCTAGCTGCCTGAAGTGACCCGTATGTAGCGCGCCGTCCGCCAGGGCGCCGGGAGCATCCGAGGGATGAACCGGGAACACTCCGACCTCCTTCCCCTCGTCTTTCTGTTTTTGTTTGTTCTGAAGCGTTTGCTGCCGACTCTGCGGTTTCAGACATTGTAAATCTGAGTTTATAGAAGTAAAGTACGAGTTTATAGAAGTTTATAGAGTTTTAAGTCTGAATTTTAGTGCGTCTGAATCTGAGGTTTGTGGGGTTAGTTGTCGGTTCTGACCCGGTGAACGGCAGCAGGCCCAGTCCTCCGACGTCTGTGGCGATTCGTGGAGTCTGAATTCAGTTTTTAGTTTTTCCAGTTTTTGTTGAAGAGCGGAGCGTCGTCTGCGTAGAGAATCGCGTCAGCCGCGCCCGCCGTCTCGCCGTCGTTATAGTAACAGTCTTCCTGCCGCCTGCTCCACCTCCGCTTCACCAGACGACCCTGGGGCGGCTCCAGAGCTCCGCCCAGTCCGACCGCGGCCCGCCGCGCCGGCCCCTCGCTCGCCAACACTAAAACAGGAGCCGGTGTGGGCAGCGTCAGAGCTCTGCACCAATCAGAGCCCGCCTCCGGCTGGAACCCCCCGTCAGTAATCATCTCTGCTCTGTCCACCGTCTCTTCTCGAGCTCGCCAGGTAGCCCCGCCCGGCGTTGGGAGAGGGCGCCTGTTTCTGGTTTCCAGGAGAATTGATTATTTATTGAAACTCCAGCAGGAGTCAAACTCGTTAAAAAGGCTTCAAAGCTCAAATCGACGTCACCGGGAGTCACGTGACCGGGACAAGCCACGCCCCCCGCCACCTCCGAGCTCCCGTCATGTGACGGGGTTCGCGTTAAAAACTGAAATACATTTTACTTTTGATAAAAACGGACAAATCAGTAACATAAACGTGGAATCGTACAACTCTGTTTAAAACTGGCAAATAAAGTTCATTTCTCACCAGAAACACCTCATTCTCCTGCTTCTCCGAGTCTAACGTGTTTGTTTTGCTGCGTCACCGTCAGATCTGACGACTCAGCGTTTTTACGGCGTGAGTCACGGAACTGGCTCCGCCCACCGCTCTGCTGTGATTGGCTGTTTTTTTTCTGTTACGTTTCAATGATCCGAGCGAAATACTGTGATGCCGTTTGTGTGCGTGTGTGTGAGAGCAGAGTCGGCGCTGGTTTTGGTGAATAAAAAAAAAGACCAAATGGAACCGAGCCGTTGCCTCCAGAGTGTTTCCTGTTCCCCGGTTCGGTTCCGTCCAGGAGCTCGTCCCCATGTGCGCTCCGGCGGGATGTTTTGGTAGTTTGCTGCTCCGGGAGATTCAGGGGGGAGGTAACACGATGCCACGAGGGAACGACATCAGCGATCATCTTAGAGAAGCAACAGTTAATGTTTAAGGAGAAAACGAGATTAATGAGTTGAGTGAGCAGCGTGAACGTAGCATTTAAGTCGTAAATGTTCAAGATTTTTTACTTTCTTCTTCTTTTTTTAGTTTTTGATGTGATTAACTTCCAGACGGTTCACTAAGGTCAAATCTGGCCCCTCGGACCCCCTAGTGGCCGCAGGGCCTCTCCACACAAACATGAAACTACTGAAGGATCGAGGTGTTTAATGATGATTATGTGGTGACAATAAAGTTGTTATAAATGCTTAACAAGACCCGACAGTCAGGTGATTCTGACTTCTAACCCCAAAATGATGTTTAATTAGTGAGTAGTTTTAATGTTCAACTTTATATACAATCTTTTATATATGAAATTGTTTAAAAAGCCCCAACTATTGTAGATTAGTGGTTCTGTTGGGCCTCTTAGAGGTCTGGAGGACTTCAGTACCGGAGTCACTTATCTAAACTTGTGCGTCATGTGGCGCAGGCTCTGCCCCTTTTACGTGAACAGGGACTCCCCGCAGACGAAGACCTGAACCGAGGTGGATCCTTCTTGGTTTCTGTGTGCCGGACCATCAAATAAAGACTCGCAGTTTCTGTAAAAACACAAGTATTTTTCTCTTCTGTCGGGGAACCGAGGCCCGGAGCGTCGGCGGCCGCGTCGTCAGGGAACAAGGGCAGGTCTCAGGAACCTAAGTGAAGCTGGCACTGGCACAACAAGCAGAGCCTGAAAACTGGATCAAGTATCCTGCGAGGGAAGTTCAGGAATGTGCTTTGTTGCTCAGTTTCCAGATAACTGTGTTAGCCTTTATTCCTCCACGAGTCCTGCGTTTCTTCACGCGGGCCGTGGTTTCGTCTGGAATCCAGGACAAGAGGTTCCTGGAGTCATCAAAAGTCATCAACAAAAGAGATTTCTTGCCATTTTCTCATGAGGTTAGTTTTATTTGGCATCCTGTCCAGCTGCAACACGTCCTGAACGAGTCAGTAAACCTCGGGAAACACTGTTCTGGTGGTGACGAAGCCGTGAAGAGTCTCAGAAGAGTTCCTGGGTTCCAGACGTGTTCCTGAAGACCAGTCTGGACCACATGGTGCCTCGTTAGCCAGCGAAACATCTCAGGAACATAAGTCAGTGTCATCTGCGTATAAACTGACGTTTCGGATGAGTCTGAGCCGTCTTGAGTCGTCTCACACTGAAATTTCTTCTGATTCCTGGTTTAATCAAATCTGAAACACATTTGATGACAAAGCGGAGATCTTCTATTCATCCTGGTCACATCTGGAGGCCGTGGCGTCCGTGGACTGAAGAGGAGAAGGTTTGTTTTTCAGGGTCTGTTCTGGGAGGAAACATCGGTGCTGAATGTTGCAGGGGGGGCGGGCGTGATTGATGGATGGATGGTGGATGGATGATGGTGGATGGATGGTGGATGGATGATGATGATGGATGGATGGATGATGGATGGATGGATGGATGATGGATGGATGATGATGGATGGATGGATGGATGGATGATGGATGGATGATGTTGGATGAATGGATGGATGGATTGATGGATGGATGATGGATGGATGATGGATGGATGGATGGATGGATGATGTTGGATGGATGGATGGATGGATGGATGGATGGATGGATGATGATGGATGGATGGATGATGGATGGGTGGATGGATGATTATGGATGGATGGGTGGATGGATGATGATGGATGGATGGATGGATGATGGATGGGTGGGTGGACGGATGATGATGGATGGATGGATGGATGATGGATGGATGGATGGATGATGGATGAATGATGATGATGGATGGATGGATGGATGGATGGATGGATGATGATGGATGGATGGATGATGGATGGATGGATGGATGGATGGATGATGATGGATGGATGGATGATGGATGGATGGATGGATGATGGATGGATGGATGGATGGATGATGGATGAATGATGATGATGGATGGATGGATGGATGGATGGATGGATGATGGATGAATGATGATGATGGATGGATGAATGATGATGGATGGATGGTGGATGATGGATGGATGATGGATGGATGGATGGATGGATGGATGGATGGATGATGGATGAATGGATGGATGGATGGATGGATGATGGATGGATGATGGATGGATGGATGGATGGATGGATGGATGGTGGATGATGATGGATGGATGGATGATGATGGATGGATGGATGATGGATGGATGGATGGATGGATGGATGATGGATGGATGGATGGATGGATGGATGGATGGATGGATGATGGATGAATGATGATGATGGATGGATGGATGGATGGATGATGGATGAATGATGATGGATGAATGATGATGATGGATGGATGATGGATGATGGATGGATGATGGATGAATGGATGGATGGATGATGATGATGGATGGATGGATGATGATGGATGATGATGGATGGATGGATGATGATGGATGATGATGGATGGATGGATGGATGATGGATGGATGATGATGGATGATGAAGGATGATGATGGATGGATGGATGATGATGGATGATGATGGATGGATGGATGGATGATGGATGGATGATGGATGAATGGATGGATGGATGGATGGATGGATGATGATGATGGATGGATGGATGGATGGATGATGATGGATGGATGGATGGATGATGATGGATGATGAAGGATGATGATGGATGGATGGATGATGATGGATGATGATGGATGGATGGATGGATGATGATGATGATGGATGGAGGGATGGATGATGATGGATGGATGATGGATGATGGATGAATGGATGGATGATGATGGATGGATGATGATGGATGATGAAGGATGATGAAGGATGATGATGGATGGATGGATGGATGATGGATGGATGATGATGGATGGATGGATGGATGGATGGATGATGATGGATGGATGGATGGATGATGGATGGATGATGATGGATGGATGGATGGATGGATGATGATGGATGGATGGATGATGATGGATGATGATGGATGATGATGGATGGATGATGATGGATGATGAAGGATGATGAAGGATGATGATGGATGGATGGATGGATGATGGATGGATGATGATGGATGGATGGATGGATGGATGATGATGGATGGATGGATGGATGATGGATGGATGATGATGGATGGATGGATGATGGATGATGATGGATGATGATGGATGGATGATGGATGATGATGGATGATGATGGATGGATGATGGATGAATGATGATGGATGGATGGATGGATGGATGAATGATGGATGGATGGATGGATGGATGATGGATGGATGGACGGATGATGATGGATGATGATGGATGGATGGATGATGATGGATGATGATGGATGGATGGATGATGATGGATGGATGATGGATGATGGATGAATGGATGGATGGATGGATGGATGGATGGATGATGATGGATGGATGGATGGATGGATGGATGGATGGATGGATGGATGATGGATGGATGGATGGATGGATGGATGATGATGGATGGATGGATGATGATGGATGATGATGATGGATGGATGGATGGATGGATGGATGGATGGATGGATGATGGATGGATGGATGGATGGATGGATGGATGGATGATGATGATGGATGGATGGATGATGATGGATGGATGGATGGATGGATGGATGATGGATGGATGGATGGATGGATGGATGGATGGATGGATGGATGATGATGATGGATGGATGGATGGATGGATGATGATGGATGGATGGATGGATGGATGGATGGATGGATGGATGATGGATGGATGGATGGATGGATGGATGGATGGATGGATGATGATGGATGGATGGATGGATGGATGATGATGGATGGATGGATGGATGGATGGATGGATGGATGGATGATGGATGGATGGATGGATGGATGGATGGATGGATGGATGATGATGGATGGATGGATGATGATGGATGATGATGATGGATGGATGGATGGATGGATGGATGGATGGATGGATGATGATGATGGATGGATGGATGATGGATGAATGATGATGATGGATGGATGATGGATGGATGGATGGATGGATGGATGGATGGATGGATGGATGGATGATGATGGATGGATGGATGGATGATGGATGGCTGGATGGATGGATGGATGGATAATGGATGATGGATGATGGATGGTGGATGATGATGGATGGATGGATGGATGATGATGGATGGATGGATGATGGATGATGGATGGATGGATGGATGGATGATGGATGGATGGATGGATGGATGGATGGATGGATGGATGATGGATGAATGATGATGATGGATGGATGGATGGTGGATGATGATGGATGGATGGTGGATGATGATGGATGGATGGATGGATGATGATGGATGGATGGATGATGGATGATGGATGGATGGATGGATGGATGATGGATGATGGATGGATGGATGGATGGATGATGGATGATGGATGGATGGATGGATGATGATGGATGGATGGATGGATGGATGGATGATGGATGAATGATGATGATGGATGGATGGATGATGGATGGATGATGGATGGATGATGGATGAATAATGATGGATGGATGGATGTATGATGATGATGGATGGATGATGATGGATGATGATGGATGGATGGATGGATGGATGATGGATGATGATGGATGGATGGATGGATGATGATGGATGATGATGGATGGATGGATGGATGGATGATGGATGAATGGATGATGGATGAATGGATGGATGGATGATGATGATGGATGGATGGATGGATGGATGGATGATGATGGATGGATGGATGGATGATGATGGATGATGATGGATGGATGATGGATGGATGATGATGATGATGGATGGATGATGGATGATGATGGATGGATGATGGATGATGATGGATGGATGGATGATGATGGATGATGATGGATGGATGGATGATGGATGATGGATGGATGATGGATGAATGATGATGGATGGATGGATGGATGATGATGATGATGGATGGATGGATGGATGGATGGATGATGATGATGAATGATGACGGATGGATGGATGATGGATGATGGATGATGATGGATGGATGATGGATGAATGATGATGGATGGATGGATGATGATGGATGGATGGATGATGATGGATGATGATGGATGATGATGGATGGATGATGGATGATGGATGAATGATGATGGATGGATGGATGATGATGGATGGATGATGGATGAATGATGATGGATGGATGGATGGATGGATGGATGATGATGAATGATGATGGATGGATGATGATGGATGGATGATGATGGATGGATGATGATGGATGGATGGATGGATGGATGGATGATGGATGAATGATGATGGATGTATGATGGATGGATGGATGGATGATGATGGTGGATGGATGGATGGATGGATCATGATGATTATGATGGATGGATGGATGGATGGATGGATGGATGATGGATGAATGATGATGGATGGATGGATGGATGGATGAATGATGATTATGATGGATGGATGATGGATGAATGATGATTATGATGGATGGATGGATGGATGGATGATGGATGTATGATGGATGGATGGATGGATGGATGATGATGGTGGATGGATGGATGGATGATGGATGAATGATGATGGATGGATGGATGGATGAATGATGATTATGATGGATGGATGATGGATGAATGATGATTATGATGGATGGATGGATGGATGGATGATGGATGTATGATGGATGGATGGATGGATGGATGGATGATGATGGTGGATGGATGATGATGGTGGATGGATGGATGGATGGATCATGATGATTATGATGGATGGATGGATGGATGGATGATGGATGAATGATGATGGATGGATGGATGGATGGATGGATGAATGATGATTATGATGGATGGATGGATGATGGATGAATGATGATGGATGGATGGATGGATGAATGATGATTATGATGGATGGATGGATGGATGATGGATGAATGATGATGGATGGATGATGGATGGATGGATGGATGGATAATGATTGATGGATGGATGGATTTATTTAGTCTTTTATTACTTTATTTTATTTTAAGAACAGCAAAATTATTCATAATTATTACAAAGATGAACTTAACTCCACGCGTTCATGTTATTCTATTGTATTTAGAGAACAAAACTATTATTGAACTGTTGTAAAACATCCTCGGCCTGTGATTGGCCTCCTTCGCCGTCCATCAAACCCGGCGCGGATCCTCTCTCCCCATTGGCTGCCGCGGCCGTCACTCAAACACGGGGGGGGGGGGCGGGGCGTGTCGCATTCCTATTCGGGTGAAGAGAAGGGAAAGTTCGAAAATGGCGGCGCAGCCCCGCTGCTCCTCGGGAGGACAATAGAAACGCGGACGGACCCAGTTCTAGACGCCCCACCGGCCCTCACCACCACCTCCGAACCGGCCCGGCTCCCCGCTGGCCTCGCCCTCGGGATTAACCCCGGTTCCAGCCAGAACCCGGCTCGTTTCAGCCGCTTTGGGGCTCGTCGTTAGCGCGGATCAGCTGTTTCTGGATGCGGGACGCAAACAAAACACCTCCAGAACAAGTGGATTTAAACCCCGGACCGAGCCGTTCCGAGCTGCTCGAGTTCCCACATGAGAAACTGTTTCGAATTCCGAACCGGGACTATGAGTTGTGTTGGTATCAGTGAAGTTTGATCGGCAGAAGTTGTTAGCCGGTTTAGCTCCGTCCCGCTAGCGGGGCTGAAGTTTGGGCACTAGTGCCGCGTTCCATTTGTCCTCGGAAGTCGGAATTTCCCAGCTCCTAGTCGGAATTTTCAACTGGAACGCCCCGCGAAGTGGGATTTCCTACTGGGAAAGTGGGAGAAGCTTCACCACCTCCGAGTTACCATTCCATGATGGCTGCCATTCCCAGTTCCCACTTCCGATTTCCGAGGTAAATGGAACGCGGTATTTGGTTGTGTGAGAGGTCGCTGCTGGAGGAGTGAGAGCCGGCCTGGACTGGACCCCCCCGGACCGAGCCCTGCAGCCCTGCAGCTCTGCAGCCCTGCAGCCCCGGGGCCCCCGGCCCCTCCAGCCCCGCCAGGGCCGTCTGGACGGCAGAACTTTCAGCCCTCTGAGTGCAGGAATGTGCTAAGTTCGGTGACTTCAGAAAAACGAGATTAATGTGGTAAAATCAGGTCCAAATGGGCGGGAAGTGGCGGGTCCGCGGGCCCGGCAGGTGTTGACCGGACCCGGTGAAGCAGCAGCAGGTTCGGGTCCTCCCCCGGCAGAGGTGGGTAGAGGAGTCAGAAATTGTACTCAAGTAAAAGTACTGTTACTTCAGGATAATGTGAAGGAGAAGTAAAAAAGTAGTAATTACTTGAGTAAAAGTTAAAAAAGTACTCAAGTACTGAGTAACTGTTGAGTAACGTCTGATTTATTTTTTTTAACACAACCATTCAAAAATTGTACTCAAGTAAAAGTACTGTTACTTCAGAGTAATAGGACTTAAGTAGAAGTAAAAACTATTCATCCAAATAATTACTTGAGTAAAAGTACTTGGTGAAAAAACTACTCAAGTAGGTAGAGTAGTCAAAAATTGTACTCAAGTAAAAGTACTTAAAAAGTAGTCATCCTAATAATTGAGTAAAAAAGTACTTGGTGAAAAAAACTACTCAAGTACTGAGTAACTGTTGAGTAACGCTGATTTATTTTTAATTTTTTTTAACACAACCATTCAAAAATTGTACTCAAGTAAAAGTACTGTTACTTTAGAATACTATGAAGTAGAAGTAAAAAGTAGTCATCCTAATAATTACTTGAGTAAAAGTTAAAAAGTACTTGCTGGTGAAAAAACTACTCAAGTACTGAGTAACGCCTGATTTATTTTTTTTAACACAACCATTCAAACAGATAAAAGTACAAAATAATCATCTTCAGGTAAATTAAATCAATAAAATAATTGAAGTAAAAAAGTACTTGGTGAAAAAACTACTCAAGTACTGAGTAACTGTTGAGTAACATCTGATTTTTTTTTTTTTTAACACAACCATTCAAACAGACAAAAGTACAAAATAATCATCTTCAGGCAAATTAAATCAATAAAATAATAATAAAATAAATAAAAAATAGCTTAAATTAAAATAATCTTACAGTAAATTCAAGTACTTTCATAAATAATAAAATAACAGAATAAAAACATAAATTAAGCACAAGTAGCACAAAATTTCAAGCCTTTGTACTTTTCTTTTTAACCAGGCAGAACTAGAACAAGCCCATGAACTCATAGAAACTGTGTGTTTGTTTGAGTCTGTGTAAATGTGACAAAACATGCAAAAACAAACATTTTTCCCAAAGAATCACCCAGTGATAAAAGGGATAAAAGAAAAGTAACGAGCTCAACATAGCCTAATGTAGCGGAGTAAGAGTAACAGTTTCTTCTTCACAAATCTACTCAAGTAAAAGTAAAAAGTATAGTGATTCAAAACTACTCCTAAAAGTACAAAATTTCCCAAAACTTACTCAAGTAAATGTAACGGAGTAAATGTAACTCGTTACTACCCACCTCCGGTAGCGAGACAAAGGTCGCCCCCAGGATGGAGCCAGCAGCGCCGGGCTCGCTGTGATCCGGGAATCAGGCGTTTGTATCTGGAGCAGAGCCGAGCCCAGCCCCCCCGGGGATGGCGGACTTCGACACGCCGCGGCACAACGCGGTGATGGAGCGGCTGCGCCGGCGCATCGAGCTGTTCCGGCAGCACCACAACAGCTGCGAGAGCCGCTACGGCGGAGCCGCGCTGGAGCGGCTGGAGCTGGACCGGCAGCAGACGCTGCAGCTGCACCAGCGCTGCCTGCAGACCAAGGCCAAGCGGGCCGGCAAGACCCGCCAGGCCGGCGGGGGTGGAGGCGCTGCCGGCGGGGACCCGGCGGGCCAGAGGGCGCCGGGAGGTGGAGGAGGCGGTGGAGCCGGAGGAGGAGGCGCGGAGCCCGGGGAACCGGCGGAGCAGAGCCGCAACAGCACGCTGATAGCGGTGAGTAGTGGAGGAATCAGGAGCCCGGGGGGGGGGCTGGAGCCCCGGAGGGGGCAGAACCAGTTTTATTACTATTATCACTACTGCTACTGCTACTATTATTACTACTACTACTATTATCACTACTGCTACCACTACTACTACTACTACTACTACTATTCTTACTGCTGCTGCTGCTACTACTACTACTACTGCTACTGCTACTATTATTACTACTACTACTGCTACTACTACTATTATTACTACTACTACTACTATTCTTACTGCTGCTGCTGCTACTACTACTACTACTGCTACTGCTACTATTATTACTACTACTACTACTACTACTGCTACTACTATTCTTACTGCTGCTGCTGCTGCTGCTACTGCTACTACTACTGATACTACTACGATTACTTCTGCTACTACTACTAGTACTACTACTGCTACTACTATTCTTGCTGCTGCTGCTACTACTACTACTACTGATACTATTATTACTACTACTACTGCTACTACTACGATTACTTCTGCTACTACTACTAGTACTACTAATACTCCTGCTGCTACTACTATTACTATTATTACTCCTGCTACTACTACTACTATCACTTCTGCTACTACTACTAGTACTACTACCACTACTACTATCCAGGGGGTCAGAACCAGGTCCTGGGTTCATGTGGGTGAATCAAGGATATTTGCAGTTGCTGAAATAAAAACAATTACCTAACACCTCCTACAGAGTACTACTACTATTACTACTACTGCTGCTGCTACTACTACTACTGCTGCTACTACTACTACTGCTGCTACTACTACTACTGCTACCGCTACTACTACTACTACTCCTGCTGCTACTATTACTACTGCTACTACGATTACTACTATTACTACGATTACTACTATTACTACTACTACTATCATTACTACTATCACTACTACTGCTATTACTCCTGCTACTACTACTACTAATACTATCACTATCACTACTACTCCTGCTACTACAATCACTACTGATACTATTAATACTACTGCCACTACTACTACTATCACTACTACTATTATTACTACTGCTACTATTACTATCACTACTGCTACTACTACTACTACTATTATTACTACTACCATCACTACTACTACTGTTACTATTATTACTACTACCACTACTGCTGCTACTATTATTATTACTACTACTATTACTACTACCCCTACTGCTACTGCTGCTACTACTGCTACTATTATTACTACTGCTACTACTACTATTACTCTTGCTACTACTACTACTACTACTACTACTATCACTGCTACTGCTAATACTGCTACTACTACTATTACTCCTGCTGCTACTACTACTATTATTACTACTACTATCACTACTACTACTGCTACTATTATTATTACTACTACAATTACTACTACCCCTACTGCTACTATTATTATTACTACTACTATTACTACTACTGCTACTACTACTATTACTCTTGCTACTACTACTACTACTACTATCACTGCTACTGCTAATACTGCCACTACTACTATTACTCCTGCTGCTACTACTACTACCACTACTGCTAATACTACTACTATGACTATTATTTATGCTCAAGGGCCCCATGTGCTTCATCTTGGTTGCCGTTCCGGGGCTTAAACCTGGGACTTCTGTAGCCACCAGGCCCACATGAGTGAAAACAACCTGCAGCTCCACGTGGTTGTGTGTTTACACCTGTTCTGTGCCTTTAAGTTACCATAGCAACCAGATGGACAGGGGGATCTGGTCACCTCTGGGAAACTTCTGACCTCAGTAGATGTGACTAGATTCAGAACATGGACCCACAAAATCTGAGAAGATTTGGTTTTGATGGAGCAGATCTGTGACATCACAGACCCAGGTCAGACTTGTCCGGTTCTAGGGACCAGACGCCCCACTTTTCAGCCCGGTATTGAACGATGTTGGTAGTAACCAACGGAGACCTCCAGTTCATCATGAAATGGGTGGAGCAAGCAGGCCTGGAACACGCCCCCACCGTAGCTCGGTTAACCTTTAGGTTGGCCGGCTTAGCTTATGCTAACCTATAATGCTAACTCGTGAATAAGCCGCTGTGTTGTGATACTTTAATGTTTTTTAAATCATAATTTCATTGATGTTAATTGATCGATTCTCCAAACATTTTAAATGAGGACTAGCGGAGCGCCGCTGGACCGCAAACGTGCTTTATCTTTAAAATAAGAACAATTATGTTAATAATTAGGCTCTTTTAACTCTGAACTCGCAGAAAAGTCAATAAAGTGCTGAGTAGCTAAAAGAATGAGAGATGGTCATTGGCTGTGCCGGCTGCCAATTAAATGACCACGGCCCTAATTATACATACATTTATTTTAGGGCTGCAACTAACGATTATTTTAATAATCTATTAATCTGTCGATTATTTTTTCGATGAATCGGATAAAAAAAATAGCATTAAATTCCAACCATTTATTCGAAAACAGAACTGACAGTGCAAATTCACAGTGCAGATAATCTTCAGAAAGTTCACAAACAGGTTGCTCCTTGAACATCCCTGACATTTTTAAAGTATTGACTAAAAAAAACCCAACTAAATGGACTAACACAGAAAACATACACATGTATGCTTTACAACTGCCAAATATATAAAAATAAAGTGCACAAAAGAGGTATACCTTTGTTTAAAAGGGACCTGAGCTGTCAGAACAATAAATAAATTATAAAAAATAAAGAAAAATACAAATAAGAAACAGGATTTGTTTGAACATTACAATTTGTTCTCTCACTGCCTTCACTCAAAAAACTAAGGATCTTACCAAGAACTTTTCTTATTTCTAATCTAAAAATGCCATTACACCTGATAACACACATCACTTAAAACGTTAGGTGTTTTTCCCACGTGTTTCAATTGAACTTTCATTTGTGTCGAGGAAATTTTAAGTTCTAGTTAAGTTTTAATTTAAAGTCTTTATAAGATTTTGAGTTTTGGCAGTGTTCAAAATAAAACGATGAGACCTGCTGTATTGGAGCACATTTTCTTTTAGTTAAAACTGTAGCTGGAACAGATGTTTAGAGGAACCTATGTATGTACCGGGTTAGAGGGGGAACATATAGGAGAACGGACCACAAGAATATAGCGTGGATTAAAAATAAAAGTTAAGCACTGAGCTACATGTGTCTCCCATCTGGGCCATTGCAGACTGCCTGAGCACGGCATGTTACTAAAACCAAACAAATCCGCGCCCTCTTTCTTCTTTTACGTGCGCGGCGTCAGCGCGCTGTGCCGCATTAAATGTAGTCCGGGCGAAATAACTGCTTTTGAGCTGGCAAAGCACAAGCTCCTCTACTTCCGCTCCGCGCTCAACTCAACTTCAGCTCCGCGACTTAGTGAGTGACGTAATGATCGCGTGACACAACGAATCGATAATGGAATTCGTTGCCAACGCTTTTAATAATCGATTTTTATCGATTTTATCGATTCGTTGTTGCAGCCCTAATTTATTTAATATAATTTTACCTGATGAGGTAAATAAAAATGTCTGGATCCTGGTGGTCAGTGGAGGAACTGCAGTTTCTGGTACTTCTGCATTGACTGGTTAAACTGAACCCGGTCAGAGATGTCACATTCTAGGACATAAAGTTGTAAAATTCTTATTTTAGTGAAAAGTAAGAAAAAGTAGAAATCTGAAAGTTGGTGAGGAGTTAAGTAGTTACAGACGAGTTGTTCTGAAATCTTTGATTTGATATTCATTTCCTTCCGCCACCTTTTTATTTTTATTTAATGTTTATCTCGTACAGACATTTAGAAATATAAATTATACTAATGAATAATTAAAAAGAAACATCAGTAGCACACCATTAAAGCCGGGCACTTATGTGAGTGTTCTGGTGTCGGAAGTGTGCGAGAGTAAGAGGGCCGGGGTTTCGCTAACACCATGAGGAGTTCCTTCCTATGACTGGCGTTTGATAGTGACCTGAGCCACAAGTTAAAAAAAACAAAAAACATCATACGGGTGGAAACCTGTTGAATGGTTTTAGGTAAACGAAGATATGGTATGAAAACTCACCTTGGGGGCGGAGTCAGACATGTGACGTAGCCCTGCCTCTTACAAGGTAGACCTGATGCCCCTGGATACGAGGGGGGGGTCCTGCAGGTCCTGTACGGACCACTAGGGTCCGGGTCCAGCGGGCACCTAGTCCAGTTAACAGCCGGTTGGATCCCGGTGCTCAAGGGCACTCCAGCAGCTGTAGGGAACCACAGGTCATGTGACCAGACAGCGACGCCCCGACACGCCCTCCTGTGACTAAACGCTCACATGAATGACGTCACAGACGCCGCCGCGCCTCTGAGACGGCGGTCACGCCCACGTCACAGCCGTCTGAGGGGGCGGGTCGTCGGTCGGAAACTTTGAGGTCGACCGACGGAAACGAGTCAAATGAGGCTGTAAACACAAGACTGAATCACACTTCCTGTTCCTGCTGAGGACACACACACACACACACACACACACACACACACACTCTCTCTCTCACACACATTTACTCACACACACACTTAAGGCTGAGTTATGGTTTGTGTCAAAATGACTCCGTGCCTACGGCGTGTGGTACGCGTCGACGCAGACCACACGCCGTCACTGACGTGCACCTCCCAAAAATTGTAACTACTCGTCGAGGCGACGCAGACCACACACAGACCGAGAGGGCTGTGATTGGTTCGTATTTCCGGCTTGAAGCAGTCGTGAACTTTCAGCGCTCTTTTCTTCGTGTATGTGTGATTTATTTATTTATTTATTTTTTGAACAATAGTTTAGAGCTGCAACTAACGACTATTTTAATCGTCGACTAGTCACCGACTATTGAAACGATTAGTCGACTAATCGGATAATTAGTAATTTTTTCTTAAATTTAGTATGAGGTTGCTTTAATTATGTGGCAAATGATAATAAACACAAGTAAGATGGGTACTTAAATGAAAAATAGATATTTTATTCAACTTTGTTCATACAAAAAGTAAATCAAATGTCCTATCTAAAACCAAGGACAGGCACAGTGCTCAGTCAGTATAGACATAAATAAATAAACCTGTCTATTATTTTTCATTTTTTAAGGACAGGCAATTGTGTTATATAAAAAATAAATGATAAAACGTCTCATATTTCTCCATCAAGTGGGTGAAATGGGTTCTGGGTGGCAGGACGTACTCTGGGTTGAACTGGTGTATCATTTGTTGAAACCCGTCAGCAGTTTCTTTTACAGAAAGGGGTCCATGGTGGCTCTTTTTCGGACAGCATTCATTTTATTTAAAATACTTTTGTCAGGCACAGTCAGGCATAACTTTAAAGCTCTTTTAAAGCCAAAATACGTTTAATATCTTACCAAGGCGAGTCAGTTTCGTTCAACTGTCCGACGTGCTTTCTCTTCAAATGCTCGTGCATTACCGACCTGCTCCCGTGATAAGCACGGTCTGCTTTGCATCTTTTTATTTGCCGTATCCAGGCTAAAATGCTCCCAAACTTTTGAAGTTTTGTTACATGCAGCTACTTTACAGGACGCCGGCTGAGACGCAGAGATTGTATTGGGGTGAGAAGCCTCGCTCCATTGGGAAAAACACGTCTGGCGACAATTCATGAAAAGATTGTTAACTAGTGGTCGCGGGGGGGACTGCACCGCGGCAAAATGGAGTGACGGAGAAGTCCGAAGGGTTCACGACGGCGTCGATTTGACGCAGAACCATAATTCAGCCTTTACTCACACACACACATTTACTTACACACACACCAACTCACACACACACATTTACTCACACACACACACCTGTCTGTCCCCACACGTGTCCCGACGTGTCTGTATAACTGATATTCAGTGATGTCTTCGGTGGTCTGTTGTTGACTCTCGGCGTCTGGTCTGTTGCAGCTGCAGGAGACGGTGAAGAGGAAGCTGGAGAGCGCCGGTTCTCCGCTGAGCCGGGACCAGGTCAACGGCTACGGCGACGGCTTCCCCCCCAGCAAGAAGTCCTGCCTGGACAACGGCACGGCCAACGGCTCCCCCCTGGACTCCAAGAGCGGCGTCGTGGGCGATGCGCTGGGCTCCAACGGGACGCACGGCCCGCCGGGGGAGCCGGGCGACGCCGGCGCCGAGTCCGGCTCCGACTTCCACCGCAAGGAGATGAAGCAGGAGCCAGAGGACATCCAGCCCATAATGCCCCCGGCGATGGGCGGCAACATCAGCCTGTTCCCGGAGCTGAACCTCAACGAGCAGGAGTGGAAGGAGCTGATGGAGGAGCTCAACAACTCGGTGCCCATCGACGACATCCAGGACATCATCAGCGACACCTTCGGGGACAGCAAGGACCGTCTGGAGCTGGCGGCGCCCCCCGGGGGGGCCGAGGCCGGGGCCACACAGGGCTTGACTAACGTGAAGGCGGAGTTTTCTCCGGCCCCGCCCGTTTTCGAGGACTCCCGCACCGGCTCCCCCCATGTCAGGTCCACGTCCTCGGGGCCGCCCCCCCACCCCACAAGCTCCCCCGCGGCCGCCTCCTCGGCCTCGTCCCCCGCCCTGCCCTCGTCCCAGCCGGCCCCGCCCCCCCGGCAGCTGCAGCCGCCCCCCAACCACCTGATCCCGCCGGGGCCCAAAGACCTGTCGCCGGCGCAGCAGCTGCAGCAGCTGGCGGCGCAGCAGCAGCGGGCGCAGCACCTGCACGGCAAGATGCAGCACAAGCCGCCGCCGCCGGGGGCCAAGTTCCACCAGCAGGGGCCCCACCCTCACCCGCCCTGGCCCCCCATGGCCAACGCCTCCCAGGGTGCACTGGGGGGCTCGTACGGCATGGACAAGCCGACCAGCCCCTCGCTGTACCCCCAGGACTTCAACCCCCCCACCCAGAAGCAGCTGCTGATGCCGGCGCAGGCCAAGAGCGCCCCCAAGACGGGGCCCGGCGGCTACCACCCCAACATGATGGGCCAGCTCAGCGCGGGGCTGCCGCTCAGTCACCCGGGCGCCGCGGCGGCGGGCGGGGCCCCCGGCGGCATGCTGAGCTACAGCAACACCAAACCGCTGTCGCACTTCGAGGTGCCAAACAACCAGAACAAGGAGCCGCTGCTGGCGCTGATCCGGCAGCAGCAGCTGAAGACCAAGGGCGGCATGGGCTTCCCCCCACACATGCAGGTAAACAAATATGCAGGTAGCGGGGCGGCAGTAGCTCAGGTGGTAGAGCGGGTCGTCCAATGATGAAGGAAGGTTGGCGGTTCGAATCCCGCTCTGTCCCAGTTGCTGTCGTAGTAGACACCTTACCCACCTTGCCCCGTGTATGAATGTTTGGTGGTGGTCGGAGGGGCCGTTAGGCGCAATATGGCTTCTGCCAGTCTGCTGACCCCCAGGGCAGCTACAAACGTAGCTACCACCACCGGGGAGACTGTGTATGAATGAATAATGATCTCTGTAAAGCGCTCTGGGTGCCTTGAAGGGTGCTATATTGGCGCTTTTCCACTAGTACCTACTCAGCCCGACTCGCCTCGGGACGGCTCGTCACGCATCGTCCCGCCTCCACCCGCTTTGTCCTTGTTTGTTTTTTCCACAGCCAGGTGAGAATTGGGCGGGTTGAGGTGAAGCTGCTGTGACGTACTCGATTGCGCAAACTAACAAACAACCCCTTTGTTTGTGTCGGCGCTGATGAGAAATCAGCTGGAGCCGCGAGCGGCTGAGAGTAAAACAGAACTCCTGGTGGATCTGATCATTCCTTATCACCCGTCTACATCCCTTTTTTAATTTTCTCGACAGCCACCAGGTTTATGAACATCTGAAACTCAGAGTTGGATCACCAAACAGACGTTTGCGCGCTGCGAGCTGCGAGTCGCTCTCGCGCTGACTCCCGCTTCCTGATTCAAACGTCTGACGGCCCCGCCCCCCGACCAATCGGTGGCACGGAGGGTGATGACGTCAGAAATAGTCCCGGCTCAGCCCGGTTAGAACCTCGGCAGAAAAGATACAGGAAAAAGTATCTGCTTGGCATGTAGTGGAAAAGCGCAAGACGGGGGCGTGGCGAGTAGAAGCGCACTGAGTAGGTACTAGTGGAAAAGCGCCATAAAAAACCAAACCAAAACCATTATTATTAGGTAAAGCACATGCAGGTGAACAAACATTAGGGTAAATGGTAAATGGCTTACACTTATATAGCGCTTTCCAGCTGTACTCCTACAGCCCCGAAGCGCTTTACACTGCAAACATTCACCCACACACGCACACATTCACACACCCGTTGTCGGTGGAGCTGCCATACAACGGCGCTGGCCTGACAACCGGGAGCAACCGGGGATTCAGTGTCTTGCCCAAGGACACTTTGGTGGACACAGGCGGAACTAGGGTTCGAACCACTGACCTTCAGGTTCATGGGCGAACGCTCTACCAACTGAGCCCCCACCTTAGGGGTGTAACGATACACTAATCTCACGATATGGTACGATACACGATATTGAGGTCACGATAACGATACGATATTATAGCAGTATTTTTTTAACAACCTTGAATGAGGAACATATGACTGTAATTCTTTATAACTGTTTAAGTTTTAAAGAGAAAGCCAGGCCAACCATTTTCCACAAACTGAACTAAAAGTAAATGTCAGGTTTGCTTTATGCATCTTCAGTTTCATACAAGTACAAATATTTAGCCACAAACTGAAGTTTCTCTCATGTATGACTTGACTTTTTTCTTTTCCAGAAATGTAACTAAAATTTAAATAAATAAATAAAAGTAAATAAATACATACAATTTTACATCATAAAACAGATTGATTCATGCTCACCTTATAAGTGTAAGAGGAGATTTATTTTTGTTAAGAAGGTTATTTTGGTATTTCAGGGTTCATTATTTTATAAATATAATCTTTATATTCTGATGTAAATCAGGGACTATAATGACACTAGTCAGTTTATCTGTAGTTAGTCTGTTTTAGATTGGGCGGAGTGATACGCCACAGTACGGCACTAGGTGCTGTGTTGATGTTCTAAAATCCTACACTGTTGAGGGACATTAAAGTACACTCAAACGTTGTCCCCGACTCACGAACAGAAAAAGGTTTAATTTAATAAGGTGAGGCTTAACTCTACACCAGCCTTACATAAGTAAAGGTTCAGAGCTCAAAACGGTACTAGTTTCTTCTGAGCGGAGTAGGATTTTGGTCCGCGGGTCGAGGTGCGGTCGTCAAGCGTGGTCAGATGCGCGTTACTAGTCAACACAATAGATTAATATTAATAACACAATATCGCAATACATTTTGTCACCTCCACGACACGTTTCGTGACGTTTTTGTATCGCGAAATTTCGTGGCACGATATATTGTTACACCCCTAACAAACATGCAGGTAAACTCAGGTCCTGTCTCCTTCCTCCTGTTCCTCATCCCTCCTCTGTTCTCCACCAGGACCAGAACTACAGCGCGCCCCCCCACGGGCCCGGTACCAACGCCATGGCCCCCGGGCCCAGGAACAACCCCATGGCTGCCCAGGCGGGGCCCAATGCCATGGCCAGTAACCATGGCAACGCCATGGCCGGTAACCACGGCAACGCGGCGTACCTGAGCAGCCAGGCGGCGGCGCTGAAGCACCAACAGCAGCAGCAGCAGCTCCTGGAGCAGCAGAAGAAGCAGCAGCAGTTCCTGCAGCAGCGGCAGCAGCTGCTGGCCGAGCAGGTATGACATCACTTCCTGTCGGGGTCCCTGACCTCACCTGATCAGGTGTGACTGCAGCTCTCCTCATAGACACTGGGGGGAGCTGTGGGCTCGGAAATCACAGCTGAAACCATGACGACCGGACCCCCTATCTGACCCGGTCTGATCTTGTTTTTTCCTGAAACACTTTTATTTTATCTTGTTTTTTTTTTCTTCTTTTTATTTCTTTCCATGGAGACTTTCATTTCTTTATTTGGACCCGTGTTTGACCCGGATCCCCCCCGAATGAAAACAAAACGCTCAAACATCATGGGGCAGAATCACCAAACAGATCAAGGGCAGCAAATGTTTTTCCCACATTCCGTTAAAATTTTTCCATTTTCGGTTTATTTCGGTTTAAAACTTTTGAGAATTAGGTTTTTAGCATTTTATGCAAATGTAACCCCAAGACAGTATATAAAGTAATGAAATATAGACAATTTATGCAATTATAACTGAAAACTTTAATGTTTTCATACCTTTAAACATATTTTAAGGCAAAAACACGGCAATAGTTATTCTTGTGTCCAACAAAACATCCTTTTTTTTGAGCATAAACAAAAAAAAATACCAAAAGTTGTAATGATGGAGAATAAATCGATCTTTAGACATACGAATCGATTTTTTAGGAATTAATCTGAGAATCAATTTAGAATCAGGAAATAGATTTTTTTTCAACGCAGGCCTATTCAACACCTTCCCCGGCTCCCCCGTATCAACCAACACAGTCACCAGGTTGGAGGCTGCAGCCTCACCCCCACACACGCACATGTATTCGTTATGATGTTGTTAAATTTGGTATGAGTGCTGTATTGGCCCGAATATAAGACAGTGTTTTTTGCATTGAAATAAGACTGAAAAAGTGGGGGTCATCTTACATTCGGCGTCTAGATATTATACCCATTTACAACACTAGATGGCGCCAGATATCTTTAAGGCAAGGCAGGTTTATTTGTATAGCACAATTCAACACAAGGTAATTCAAAGTGCTTTACATCAACATTAAAAGCTGCAAAACACAATTAAACAGTAAATAACAAATACAATGATAAGAAAAGAGGTAAAATAATAAAAAGCACAAGTTGTTAAAAAGTAAGGGCAGTAGAGTACAGCAGGTAAGTATTTAATTTAGGAGTATGCTACAGTAAACAGCGAATGCTGAACTTAACTTCCCAGGCCAAAGCGAACCCCTGTCACGAAGAAGAAAAATAAAAATAGCAGTAAGAAAGAAAAGAGAAGAAAATAAGAGAAGAGATAACAGAAAAAGGAGAAACAAAGCGACAATCTGGAGAAAAGTGGGTGGAAGATCGACAGGTTAACCGGCAGCTGAGGAGAAGTTATGATGCAAACTTCCAGATGATGATTTGAATGAGGCAAAATAACATGCTTTCACTCTCGACTACGTTGTTATAATCATTTGTTTCAGATGTACTGTAATTATTTTCTGTATCAAAATTGAATTTGGTGTTCAAAAAGTCTTTTTTCAAACTTGAGTCGCTGGCAGCGAGACCAAATAAAGCTCATTGATACTGAGTGGTTCCTTGTTGCAGGAGAAGCAGCGGCAGCAGCAGGACCAGCAGCTGCAGCGGCACCTGACCCGGCCGCCCCCTCAGTACCAGGACCAGACGGGGCCGCCGGCCAACCAGAACCCCTTCCCCCAGCAGCCCGGCCAGTTTACAGGTGAGACAAACCGGAGACGCCCAGGGAGCTCTAAGCCCCGCCTCCTGCGTGAGGTCACTGCTTCTGCCGTGACGTTCAGGACAAACATGTTTGGTGTAAATAAAGATAATGATTTGACTTGGAAATGAAGGTAGCTGTTCAGGTGTGTGAGTGTGTTTTTGAGTTTGTGTGTTTGTGAGTGTGTTTTTGAGTGCGTGAGAGTGTGTGTGTGTGTTTGAGTTTATAGTTTATAGTTTTATTTGGATCCCCATTAGCTGCAGCAAAACTGCAGCTATTCTTCCTGGGGTCCGACACATAATATACAATACAAGAGAAAAATTAAAAGCAAACCTAAAGAGGTAGTAAAGAAAAAGAAAAGAAACATAGAAAAGAAAAAAAAGTTTTAAAAAAAAGGAAATTCTACTACAAAATATATTCTAGATTTCTGTCAAATAAGACCAGTGCTCCTTTTGACACTCACATTAAGGTTACAGCCCCTACGAAACATTTAGATGTAATGCATTACAATACAAAATCATACCCTCTTTAAATAGCTTCAACCAATTCAAACAATGTATAGTCATCGACAATGCGTTTAAGTTATAATCACTTACCGTAACTTGAACCATGACCATTTTTAGTAAACCAATAGCCATTTAATAATAATTAAATACGTTTTATATGCATTTATTTAAGAGATGTTTCTTTACTAATAATTTGAATTCTTTTATTCTAGTAGTTCGCTCAGTGTTTGGGAAGTAAGTTCCATTCATACAAAGCTCTGTACATCACCGTTCTCTTACTATAGTTTGTCTTTGTTTTTGGCAGCGTCTCGTGCTATAGCTATGATTTTCTGAACTATAACATAGTTTTTTGTGTAGAACTTGCCGGGTTTTTGATATGGATACATTTCTTATAAATATTAATAACGAATAAAGTAATCTTTCCCTTACCATTAACCAGCTGAGATTTCTATGCATTTTAAATACATTTGTTCTGAAATCAAAAACAAGGACAATGCGAGCTGCTCTGTTTTGTACTATTTGAAGTTTATTGATCATGTCTGCTGTGGCGTTTGACCGGACCACTGGGCAGCAGTCAAGATTAGACAAGATTAAAGCTTGTGTTATTAATTTAGTTGATTTTGGTGACAAATATGCCCTGCATCTTCTAATGACAGAGATGCCAGTTCCCATTTTATTAACGATTTTATTTATGAGTTTTCCATGAAAGTTTCTCATCTATGACAACTCCCAGCAATTTGGTATCTTGCACTTGGTTGATATATATATATGTCATTAATTTTCAGATTTAACTGAGGGTTTTTACTAATGTTGTGATGTGAGCCAATTACCATACAGTTGGTTTTAGATACATTTAAAACAAGTTTGTTGTTTGAGGTTGAGTGTAAGTGTGTGTGTCTCCATGGAAACAGGATCCTTCTCTCATCTCAGTGTTTTTCTCTTCAGCTTCCAATCAACCAATCGGCAACGGAGGCTCCATGCGAGGCCCCGCCCCCGGATCCCGCATGTTCTCTCAGGCCCAAGGCATGCTGGGTATGAGCCTGGGCCAGGGGGGCGGGCCCGGCGGCGGCGTGGCCCCGCCCCCGGCGGTGAGCCAGTCCGACATCAGCATGTCGTCCTGCGGCGGCGGCGGGGGCGGAGCCGGCGTGGAGGTCCTGTACAACATGAACATGCACCCGGGCCACGCCCCCCAGGGGGCGGGGCTGCAGCGCCAGCCGCTGGGGGGCATGAGCGCCGCCTACCGGCAGAACCTGCTGGCCCAGCAGCACCTGAAGACGCAGCCCAACGCCGCCATGCTGAAGCAGCAGCAGCAACAGCAGCTGGCTGCCGCCCGCCTGCCCACCGCCATGGGGGCGGGGCTAGTGCCGGGGGGGCAGGGCGGCCCCTGGCAGCAGCAGCAGCAGCAGCAGCAGCAGCTGGCCGGCCAGCCCCCCAACGCCTTCAGCAACTCCAACGCCTTCCACATGCAGCAGCCGCGCATGTCCAAGATGGCCGCCGGCGCCGTCCCCTTCGGCCCCGGCGGTGGCGGCCGGCCCCTGGCGGCGCTAAACCCGCGCCAGCAGCAGATGATGCAGCAGCAGCAGCAGCAACAGCAGCAACAACAGCAGCAGCAGCAGCAGCAGCAACAACAGCAGCAGCAGCAGCAGCAGCAGCGGGCGCCGCCCACGGCTCAGCAGCAGCAGCAGCAACAGCCGGCCAACCAGAGCCAGCCGGGGCTGCCGGACCTGGTGGCGTTCGGGCCGGCAGGCGGCGGCGGGCGCCAGGCGCTGCAGTGTAACCAAGGTTACCAGATGAGCCGCGGCGGCGGCCAGCAGCAGCAGCAGGTGTCGTTCGGCTACAACGTGGAGGCCGGGAGCTTCGCCGCCGAGAGCGAGCTGGTGGACTCGCTGCTGAAGGGCCAGAGCTCGCAGGAGTGGATGGCCGAGCTGGACGAGCTGCTCGCCAACCACCAGTAGCGGGCCAGGCCCACAGCCACGCCCACGTCTCAGCTCGGAGAGGGCCGTTTCCTGGTGGACTTGGACCGGCCAGAACCGCCACGGCACCACGGAGGAACCCGAGGAGCCGGCGCCGACCCGGCTCCGCACTGGACGGTGAACGAGGGGGTCCTGGACCCGGATCCCTTCAAAAACCAGTCCGTTTAAGAGCGACCCGCTCGGCGTGGACCTGCAGTCCTGGTGGGACGGGAACCGGGGTTCCAGGTTCTCCTCCGCCAGGTGTGTGGTTCTGAGAGACGGGTCGAGACTACTTCTGAACCACTGTACCCGCCCCCACGGCGCCGGCCGCGCCCCCAGAACCCCAGAACCCCCTCCAGCTGCAGGTTTTAGTACCGATACGGTCCGTGTATTTCGCGGCCATCCGTTTTTTGTTTTGAAATTACAAAATAAAAATAGAGAAATAATACAAAATAATCCGTTCCCCATCTTTTGTTTTGATAATAAAAAACGGAAAACGAATCGTTATCCGTTATCCTATTTCTTTGATGTGTTTGAAAATCCATATTGGGAATTAAAACAGCGAGTGGAAAACTCTTCTCTATTTCCTATTCGTTACCAATGGGGGGGGGGGGTGTATGTTAGAGTTCAGTACATGTTATTGATTGGACAGATTACAGATTAAACTCATGTTTCACTCCCAGGTTTCATATTTGATTTATTTTCTGTTTCAACATTTAAAAAATCTAAAACTGTTCATTTTCAATCTGATTAACAAAAGAACCAGAAACAACTTCATTTATTACTGTGCATGTGCAATTTCCCCATTTGTCCAATCCTTGTTTTCAGTATCCTTGGAAACAAATAGGAAATAGAGAAAAGAGTTTTCCACTCGCTGTTTTAATTCCCAATTTAGATTTTCAAACACATCAATGAAATTGGATAAAGGATAAAGGATAACGATCTGTTTTCCGTTTTTATTAAAACAAAAGATGGGAAACGGATTATATCTCTATTTTTATTTTGTAATTTCAAAACAAAAACGGATGGCCGCGAAGTACACGGACCCGTTACGAGCCGCTCGGCATCTGGCGGGAACCAAACACGTCTCCGCCGCCGCGGCCAGTTTAAGCGAGTTCACAAACCCCAGCGTGCGTCGCCGCGGCAACCTGATTTCCATGCGTCAAACAACGAGAACAAAGCCAGCGGTCATAAACAACTTTGTTTATGGAAATCAGCCGACTTCCTGGAGGGAGAACTAGGTCCTGGTTCTGGGGGGGGCGTCGCTCTTCCTGCCTTCTGTCGTCTGTCTCGAACCTGCTGAACGCCCTCCGACCCGGGCCGACCCGGTCCAGGGACCAGAAACCCGGATACGCCCAGAACCCGTCCCACGGAACCAGAGGAGACCAATGAGACCAGATTCGGCACGAATAAAAACCCCAAAACGGACCAAAATCCTGAGATTCTCTTTCAGTCACTGATCCTGATCGGGTCCGTCTGGGTCCGTGTACTTCGCGGCCATCCGTGTTTTGTTTTGAAATGGCAAAATAAAAATAGAGAAATAATCCGAAATAATCTGTTTCCCATCTTTTGTTTTGATAATAAAAAACGGAAAACGGATCATTATCCGTTATCCGTTATCCGATTTCATTGATGTTTGAAAATCGAAATTGGGAATTAAAACAGCGAGTGGAAAACTCTTCTCTATTTCCTATTCGTTTCCAACGGGGGGGGGTATTAGAGTTCAGTACATGTTATTGATTGGACGCTGCAGCTGATTTATTTTCTGTTTCAACATTAAAAAAAATCTAAAACTGTTAATTTTCAATCTGATCAACAAAAGAACCAGAAACAACTTTCTTCATTTATTACTGCGCATGTGCAATCCCCCCATTTTTCCAATCCTTGTTTTCAGTATCCTTGGAAACGTATAGGAAATAGAGAAAAGAGTTTTCCACTCGCTGTTTTAATTCCCAATTTCGATTTTCAAACACATCAATGAAATCGGATAATCGATAACGATCCGTTTTCTTTTTGGATTATTTCTCTATTTTTATTTTGTCATTTCAAAACAAAAAACGGATGGCTGAGAAGTACACTGACCCGTCTGACCCCCCAGGTCCAGTTCTGAACACGTTTAGACGTCCAGAACCGTTGGGCAGAACATCATCGGCCCAGAAGCAGAACGGTTCTGCCGGGTTGAAGGTGTCCCGGGACGGAACCCTGAGGAACCTCCGGTTCCGTCGGACCTCCATCAATAATCGCGGCGCTGAATCTTCGAACGGCCCGCCATAACCGAAAGGTTCTCTCTAGAGTCGGATCTGAAGAACTTAAGTTCCCGGAACTAAAACGTAGAAGAATAAAAATAGAATTTAGTAAAAATAAACCCGTTAACCGACCAGAAAGGCGGCGTCGGAGCGCCGTCCTGCCTCCGCCATGTTTTAACGGGTTCCGGAGGTTCCGGTTCCGGCGTTTCCACGGCCCCCCCCCTCGTTCTTGTTCTGATCCGGTTCTGACCCGCCGCGTCGTCCGTGTCTTCGGCCTCGGCCCGGCGGGGGCGTGTCCTCCGGTGTTGTGGGGGGGCTCTCCTGTAAATGTATAAATATATTTTTTGTATGTAAACCTTTTGATGATCTGGAGAAGATAGAAGTTATTTTTGTATATTGCAGCGGAGTTTTGTAAGTATTTTATACTTTTGATATGTTCTCTGTAAAACAAGAGTATTATGTAAATATAGTTCTGTAGAAACAGCCGCGTCCTGAGTCCTTCCTGTGTCTGGGTCAACGGTACCGGTACCGGGTGCAAGTTCCTACTTCTTATGAACTAATTCAAAGTTCAGTTCACATAGTTTATGAATGAATGAATGAATGAATGAATTAATTAATTAATAAATTAATACTTTATCACAGACTCAAAAGGTTCCATATAAAATACATACAGGACTGTCTCAAAAAATTAGAATATTGTGATAAAGTTCTTTTATTTTCTGTAATTCAATTTAAAAAAAAAAAAAAAAAAAAAGTCATACATTCTGGATTCATTACAAATCAACTGAAATATTGCAAGCCTTTTATTTTAATATTGCTGATTATGGCTTACAGTTTAAGATTAAGATTCCCAGAATATTCTAATTTTTTAAGATAGGATATTTGAGTTTTCTTAAGCTGTAAACCATGATCAGCAATATTAAAATAATAAAAGGCTTGCAATATTTCAGTTGATTTGTAATGAACCCAGAATGTATGACATTTTTGTAATGGCATTACAGAAAATCACAATATTCAAATTTTCTGAGACAGTCCAGTAAAAATTACAGGTCACACATTAAAACACATGCAAACATCTGTTCCAATGCTTCCATAGTCCTGATGTGAACCTTGTATCACTCACTACCATCAAGTATCAACTTGTATCATTCAATATTTTTAGGTGAGAAGTACGAATGAAATGCCCCCGATTCTAAAACTGTTCACTATACAATCATGTGTTGTCCTGGTGGCTTTTCAATTTTACTGGCTTTTACTGGTAAATCTCCAACAATGTAGTCAGTTATCAGTGTTTCTACCTGCTGCTGGGAACTCAGACCAAGTTCAAATCAAGTCCAGGGGCCGGATTCACCAATATGTTCTTAAGAACGATCTTAAGAAATGTCTTAAGATCTAAAATTAAGAAGTTCATAAAGTTCTTAAGTGCAGTTCCTCAATATTTTCTTAAGAACTGTCATTTCTTACGGATTTCTTATTTTTCCTACTTAAGAACTTCTTAAAATGTCATTTCATTGCACGCGCCAACAAACATTTATAGGTAGTTTGGGTCTTAACCATCAGTCACTCACTAAACATGGCGAAGGAGAAAAAGAGATGCAGGAACTTTTCAAGGTTATGGTGGATGAGATTAATCTGTTGAAAAAAAATACTATTGGGGAAAATGTATAATGATTAACTACCACGCTAACTAACAGGCTCTTTGTGTAATTAATTACAAAGTATATCCTCAAACTATGACCTACTAGTCTAAACTTGTCTAAAATGTGTTGAAAAAGGTGATATTAGAGGCTTATTATTATTATTACCTTTTCACAGAAGAAATTTTAAGACAGGTCAAGGTTGGTTAAAGTTAAGAAAAAAGTCAAGAACAAATTTGAGAACTTTTATTTCAAGAATACAATTTATTCTTAAGTTTTTTCTTAAGAAGAAACTTAAGAAATTTGAGAAAATACTTAAGAACTTTTTTTTGAGAATATGACTTCTCTTTTTTCTTCTTAAGACTGAACTTAAGAAAAAAATGACACTTAAGAAGATTTTTCTTCTTAATGTTTTGTGAATCCGGCCCCTGGTTCTTTATTTGCAAATATGTTGCCTTCAGTTCAACGTTCTCACAGAAATGAACTCGTTGATGCAAAACTCTGAGCGTCAAACTGGTCCGAGGAACCGGCTGTTCTACTGTGGAGTTGAGTCATACTTTAATGTCCACTAGGGAAATTTGTTTTAGGCATCAAATACATGCATAGCGTATAAAAACATGTACAATCAACACATACAGACAGAAACAGATATCAGACTCAATACCACAGTAAAATTAGTGAGAAACCAAGCAGGAGTGGACAGCATTGCACATACCCTATAGGCAAAAATTGCATCTATCCCGGAACCTCATTTCATTATTTGGTACAGTATGAAAAGAGCAAGAATAAAAACAAGCTATTTCCTCATTAGCAGCATAGTAGTAAAGATATAAAAACAAGGACTGACTACTACTGGATCAGTCAGCAGTTTAGTTACAAAAAATGAAAAAATGAACATTATGTTTTTTTGATACATTTCTCTTTGGTTTACTCTGTATACATATGGCTTTGTTTTTCTCCAATGTCACCAATGTATAAAATACGCACAAAAGGACATAAAAGGACGTACAAATATTTCTGAAAAATGTCTCTTTTAATATGAGACCAACATTTTTTTAACATTTTTCTTTTAACAACCTGTGGGAGTAGATTAAATGTTGAGTAATGATATAATAAGGAATTAAATCATTTCCTGTGTTTGGCACCAGTGTATAAAAAACACAAAATATTCAAGACATTTATAAATGATTCCTAACAATGTCTCATGAATGACTCATTTGCAAATATAATTTTTACAACTGCATAATTTCAAAGCAGACAAAGTTTCGCGCCCCCCCAGAGATCTCTGCCGCCCCCCCAGGGGGGCCCGGACCTCAGGTTGGGAGACACTGCTCTAAAGGAAGGACAGGTAATTTATTTAATAAGGACAGGGAGGTGGGGAGAAAAGAGAATAAATTATGTTTAAAACCACTTTTCTGGTGGTTCCTGGTGGTTCTTATCTCAGGTGGTTCCCGGTGCAGCTGCAGGTCCCTGAGTTCCTGGGGGCGACCTATTTTTCAGGTGCCTGTTGTGATCCACCTGTGGACGTGACGGGAACACCTGATCCCCCCCGGTCCCCTCTGAGACCAGGTTCGTTCGTTCGTTGGTTCGTTTATTTCGAACATGTATAAAAAAACCAATACAATACAAAAGAAACAAATACAGGTGGGCATTCCACCACATAA
Source organism: Cololabis saira (assembly GCF_033807715.1). Lineage (NCBI taxonomy): Eukaryota > Metazoa > Chordata > Actinopteri > Beloniformes > Belonidae > Cololabis > Cololabis saira. The sequence continues at coordinate 11,485,703 of NC_084593.1, read as the reverse complement.
AGAGAAAAAAATATACAATTTTTACAATAATAACCTGTTTAATACCAAATGTAAGCTCTATCATAAATATAATATACAGTAACTATGATATAAATATAACTATGATATAAATATAATACGTTTATCTATACAAACGTACAAAAACAACATGACGAAATAGCAAAACACACACAGCTGCTGATCTTTAAACACAGTCTTTATTTTTATACCTCAAATAAACTGTCTTTATATTTTTTCTTAAATTGTTTTATGTTTGTACATTCTTTTAACTCCAAATTCAAATCATTCCACAGTTTGATTCCACAAACTGATACACAAAAACTTATTTTTGTTGTACGCACAAATAAAGATTTGAAGTTTAGGTTTCCCCAGGTCCATGTAGTCCCCCATGTGAGCTCCGTGTATCTGGACCACAGAACCGATGGTACCTGCCTGAATCCTCCACCACCTGTGTAGAGGCAGCAGGGTGTTGCCCCGCCCCCAGCAGGTGTGGCCCCGCCCCCAGCAGGCGTGTCCTCCCTCCCTCCGTCTCCATCCCTCCACCCTTCCCTCCGTCCCTCAGTCCGTCCTCAGGTGAGAGCCGGACATGGAGCAACAGGTGGGGCTCGGCGCCGTCTCCCTGCTGGGGGTCCTGGAGCAAGGTAGGGCCTGGTGCATGCTGGGAAATCTGTTCAATAACAACATTGAAATCAGAATTAATTCAGAAGAAAACTGGTTAACATTCTGCCATTTTCTTTTTTTTTTTTTTTAGATGTATTTATTTGCACAGTTATAAATTACACAAATAAAAGTAACAGCTTTACAAATTAAAGTGCAGGAAGAGGTGAAAACTCAAAGAGCTTATCAGGTGCCTCCACCTATAGTTAACATAATACATAATAATATCATACTTATAAAAACAAAATATACAAAT